>NW_009929493.1:0-12885 GCF_000696875.1 Nestor notabilis
TGTTGGGACTTAGTTATGATGACCCCTGTGTACCTCTGTAAGACAGTGCATTTGTAACATGTCTGTGTTAAAAATGAAGTGAAGTCGCTTCTTCATTGTTCATTTGTGTGGTGTATCAGTTTCTGTATCAGCTGCATCAGAAATAAGCTGTTCTGCACTGAACTGCATAGTAAAGAGTCCTTCTGCCAGTTCAGCTCACTGAAGGAGCAAGAGGTGCTTCTCTTTCACATGCAGTGCGGTCAGACAGTGCGTGTTTGAGAGATTTGGGTATCCTGAGAATACTGCTTGCCCAAGACCACCTTCAGGAAGCTTTGCTATTATATGCTCAAAGTTAGTGTGAAGGCAGCTGTCTGTTAACAGTCTTTGAAACTGTGAACTTCACAGGACCAAACTTGTAGCTCAGATTTTTCCAACTTGGAGTAATACTTTAAATAATGTTGTATTAGTATTCTGAGCTTTTCAATTTGCAAAGTTTAGCAGGCTAGACTAATGAATACATCAGAATGCTGAATATTATATAACATAGGTGCAGTTTCTCTTATTTTGAGAAAGGTTTAAAGCATTAAAACTGTGTGCTGAAAAAGTCTGCCCTTCTTAAGTATTTATAAATACAGAATGTTAAGACAAACACAGGTGTTAATGGGAACACCAAGTATGAAGGAGAGGCTCCAGACAATGACAATGAGCTCTTTCTGCTTCCAAGTGAAAGATCAGTTTTCAATTTTTAATTCTTACCTTCTAGAGAAATCTTTTAATGAGACCTGTGTTAAGTTTTATTATTATCTTTTGCTTTGTAGTATTTTCTACATGCATGATCTTTTGCAGATAGAAGACTTCAGAGTTAGCTGTTAATCAGTGTTGTTGCAGGTACCACTCGTTTCATAATGAAAATGATTGGCTTTAATTTAACATTACACTTCCAAGACTTTTCTCTCTGAGAAATCTCTTCACAGAAACTGACTAACTTTGGCTTTTCTGTCTTTGCGTGCAGGCCCTGCAGCGAGCCAGTCAGATCATTGCAGAGATTCGAGAGACACATCTTTGGTGAAGACTGTACCAGCCACATTATTTATATGCATTGGAGGCTACATTGACTTGAAAATTGCTAGGCATGGTATACGGAGTAGAATTTTTATTTATGAACTCTTCATCTGTGTACTGCAACTGTGTAAATCTGCTCATGTAAAGACAGCTGGTTTGATTTGCAAACAGAAAAATATGCTGTATCTTGCAAGATAAGTCGTATTTAATCCACATAATAAATGGCTCTAAATGTTTCCTTACCAGCTTTCTGGAGCAAATTAAAGCAGACCAAGTCTACTGTTTCATTGACAGTCTCATTTGAACTTGGGGAAAAAACATTAAAGTTCCAGTGCCTGACTTGCTAAACAGGTTGCCTGTGGTTAAGATGGATGGTGTAGTCTTGTGGCATAGTTTTAAGCTGCTTTTACAATAGAAGTTTAAATACTGTGAAGAGAAGAGAGCACCGAGTATTTTCTTTCATGACTATATTGCATGCACTATGACAGATGGAGGTATCAATTTTATAGCACAGTAGACATGTCTACCGTATTAATATGTATGTGTGTCCCCAATAATTTTTTTTTTCCTCAAATGTTAAAACTGCAGACAAAACTTGGAACTTCATTAATGGAGTATCGTGTAGGAAGAATTAGCTTGGAGCTTACGAACAATAACAGCCTACTAAGAAGTGGGTGCAAAGTTACTTCATGTGCACTGGAGCTTGTGTATGAATGCTGGGGATTATAATCAGGTATAAGAACACCTTCCCCTTTTTCCCCCTTGGGACCAAGCCCGTGGACTATGCGATAGTAAATCTGTTCTGGCAGAGTTGAAAAATAAAAGCGGATTTTAAAACTGTAACAGGATAGTAAGTGTTTCTTTAAAAAACAGATTTAAGTTGGCCAAGCAGAAGGGGAGCCCCACAACTTCCTCCAAATTTTGGAATGTATGACAGTATGACAGAAAGTCTGTGGTATTGGAGTATTATACCAGAGATCATAGTTACTTTTGAGGAAATATTACTGTGCTGTAAGTAGCACTTTTTCTTTTTTTCCTTTTCTGAGGACAATCTTAAAATGAGGGAATTTTATGTTGGAAATTAAGTTGATGAGTTATTTTCTTCTGATTGTAATTTATACAGATAACTATTGATCACACTAGCCTTTAAAAAGTAAACATTTTTATGAATAAAAAATTATTTGAACTCCAGCCAGCACACTTGCATGTACTTTTCAAGCAGATTCACTTTTGTATAAAGTAAAAATGTTTACTGTAGTGTTGCCAATATTTTAACACAACTTGCATGAATAATAGGACACTGCTGGTAACACCCATGGCTTGCTTTTATGATGTTGGGCCTATATAGTGAGATTTTTAATACCATATTTAGTTCCTTCCTCATTTCATCAGTTAAAAGAAATGGAATTCCTTCTGTAAGCTGCTAAAGACTGAAAATTTTTACAAAAACCTGCTAAGACCTCAGTTTACAAGGTCTGTATAAAAATGTATTTTTCTGATGGTAATCTCCAGTTAGGCACCAATATAAGCAAAAGGGGTTAAGTCTGGCAGATGCAACTTCTGGATACTTTATGCATGATCCAAAGCAATTCTTGCAGAACACAAATATATTCTGTTTTTTAAACAGCCTAAAAAGTCATGATGTATGTATTACAAGTAATGAATACGAAGGAAGTAATTTAAACTTCTTGCATTGTATCTAGTAATGGGAGTTCTCAGATTTAAGAAATGTGTCTGTAATGAAATGCAAGCCACTTTTCAAATCAATTCTGGTGAACAGCAAAAGCTTTTAATAGTGTTGTCAAAAGCAGTACATTTCTGTTTGGAATTCACCTGACACCTCTCTCCCTTTTACTTCTAACATGGAAGAAGTATGTTTGCAACAAGGTAGAGCCGTCCACAAGTGAACTGCTACCTAAGCTTTGACTCCTGAAGTTCAGTCAAGAGTCTCTTGTGAAGAAATATTCTGACATGTTGTTAAGTTTTGAAATGCTGCTGCATAAAGCAAATTAATTCCATTTATTTAAAAACACCCTGCAAGTGGTGACTGGCTCCGTAATGCCATGTGAAACTTCCACAGTGTTAATTTGTTTTGAAACATTACGACTTTTTTGTTTCACAGATCAATTCAGTAATGTTTGAGTGCCAAGAAATGAACTTGATTTGTAATCCTTAATGCAAGTCTTTAAAAATCCATGCTGTAACAATTCTGATATTAAATAAAGAAATAATACACAAAATTATCCCAGAAATAAAGTTCTGAACTGACTTGTAGTTCAGGTGGCAGGACATACATGCTCTTACAAATTAATAGTATAACTACCTATATTTGTACAGCCTTATGTATGTTTGCATTTGCCCTGGTGCAGTTCTGCACTGTTAGTTCTTGTATAGTTGCATAAGTGATAGTGTAGACAGGCTTCTAGTGGCTATTAATGGTATTTAAACAACTTGTCTGGTATTGACTGAAAATACTTAAAATGCTTCCATTACTGCCACCCTTAAAAGATATTTTGGGAAAACCATGAAAAAACCCCAAAAACTAAAAAGCCTAATGAAGGCAGCAATTGAAAAAAATCCCAGATTAGACTGATGGTTTACAAGTGTCTTCTAGTCCACCTTACTTAATTTAAACTTGAAATATTTTTGTCACCAATGCACAAATTTCAGCTAACTTTAAATAACTTGCTGTCTAGTGAAACACACAATTATGGGGGAGAAAAACCACTGTGGCTACGTTTAGATGAGTAAATGTTTGACATTAATACCTGACCTGTGAGTGGTATTACTGTAAATAAAACTTAGTATCCCTAAATGAACAGAGTTTGACAATAAATTACTTGGGGGTTTTTAGTAGTCGGTTTCAAATTTCACTTAGTGGAAGAGATGTGTTAAGAGGGAGTGCCTGTGTGCTGCTTTAAACTTGCTTAACAAAATGTACATGAAACTTGCCTTTACTCTATGGAGGACTGACTTTGAAAAATGCCAGACTGGATATTGTAAACTCAGGTCCCTGTTTTATGGAATACAAGCAGGGTAAACAACTTGTCAGGCTGCTGTGCCCCTGTTGGTAACCTGAATTATCTTGAGGTTCTGGGGTTTGGTTTTGTTGGGGTTTTGCTTGTTTGTTACAGTTAAATCATTTAGCTATGAGAGCAACAGCTAGCTAGTGCTTTCTGTAGATACTAAAGATCTCAAATGCATGTGCTTTTTAACTTGTTGCCAAGAACTCTGCTTTGAGGTAAGAGCTGGATGATTCTTCAAAGTTTAAAACAGAACAGACTACCTGAATATGGTTTTATGCCCTGTAACACTTTAAACTAGTGAAGGTGCTTTCATGCTGATAGCTCCCTTGCCGCACACCCTTCCACCCCTTACCTCTTCATTGCTAGCTGCCAAAATAATGTTAAGTTCAAGTCCTCCAGGTTTTGTTGCTCCCAGGTACTGCACAAATGTTGTTGTTGTTTTGTTTGGTTTTTATTTGTAATATCTGGCCTAAATAATGACTTTTCTTCCTGTATTTCCACATCACGTATTTGTAGACATGTTAAATACTTTATTACTGGTTTACATTTGAACAAGGTATGTCTCCGATTACCTGAACACGTCTGCTTTGGAGTATATGTGAAATGAGACCAGGCTAAGAAAGAATATTCAGATTTTTTTTGTCATCCTTGATTCTTGGCTTAAGTGTTCAGTTCTGATGACCCTGTACAGTCATAAAGAGTAGTGGTTGTATCCAGCTGTTACTTTTTAAAGTCAGGAAAAGGTTTGGATTGCTAGGAGTTGGTCAAAAGGAAGCATGGACTGAACTGCCTGGAGTTTATGGATCTTATTAAAAATCTTGTATGCAAAGAATTTAATTCCCTTTTTTATTTTGTATTTGTAAAAATAAATAAAATCCTTCTAATGCTTCATCAAAGTGGGCACTAATGCTTTTTAAAAAAAGCTGAAATTTGTGGATACGTGTGTATTGGAACTATTTAGAGATGAAAGAAGAAAGGCAGGAGAGAGATCAGACAGAAAACACGTTTACTCTACTGGGAATTTATTTCCTGCAATGAGAAAGCAGCTGTCAAATCTGATTTGTTGTATTTCTCAGAAGGCTAATATGGGTGTGTACCAGTATATTTTGTTTCCAGGTGCATATTTCTGTATTGCTATAGTGCTTCTGACATTTAAGGAACAAGGCTGCTATATTAAGTGGATGAACTTACCTTTCCCTTCCCTCTTCTACCCTTTGTTGTGATTTTTTTTTTCCCTCCATATGCTTTTTCTACAATAGTTCTGATCATCACTACAGCTTAAGACAAAGTCACAAGCAACAAACTGGTTCCGAGAGCTACCTTTAAGGTGGGAATAACTCAATTACTTTTCATTTTTCTTTATATAACAGATTAGAATAGAGATAACTCATTATCAAGCAGGTGAGTGGGATCTAGAAACCGACATTAATACTAATAACTGCATGTGGTGAGCTACTGAAAGTACTATGATATTACAGTTTAATAATCTGAAGAAACTGATATGTAAGCAGGAAACCACTATAATTTATTACTATTGAAATCTTGACTGACAATGCAAATAAAGCCAACATCAAGTTGATCAACATCAAGTAGAAAAAAAAAAAACAAAACCAAAACCAAACAAAAAAAACCCTAAACCAAGCCTACCTAAATAAACAACAGAAACTTCCCACCCAACTCTAGAATGTCTGTATTCTAATTTCCCCATTCTTGTAGGCTGGAGTGGTTTTTAAACCAGCTGAAATACCATGACTTACTCATCACCAGCTCTTAACGTTGAGTGACCATGTTCAGATATGCAAGATTAAGGGCTCTCCCCTTGTAACTGCAAAATGGTATTGTCTAGGAGTTTCATGGACCAGGAAATGATTCTCCTTGGCCCAAGAGTGAGGATTACCCTAAACCTTGAAAACAACACTGCAGTTGAGACCCAAAGCCATCAATCGCTTCATAAATCAGACTTCATACGTGTTCCATACATGTTTGCCCTGAGGCAGAGAGGGTCCCTTAATAAAAAGGCTCTAAGCCAGCTAGCTACATTAATGTATTCTGGCAGTTAAATAACCAGTTCTCTGCGTTTCAAGTATGTTGTTTGTAGTTACCAAATAATCTTGGTAATTACATGTGGACTTTGTTGTCTTTCAGGTGAGCTGGCTCCAAGTACTATGGTACCTGTATTGCCTAAGCAACTCAATACCAAACCCCCACCATTGGAAGGGAATTTAGCAAGACATGGTACTCCATGCATATGTTGTTCCAGGTGTGTAAGCACCTGTAGTGGTGGGTAACAGAAACAGGGGTGTGGGGAGTATGTTGGGGGGTGTTTTGGAGCAATTCTACCTTGAAAGGGAGATGTTGCTATTCTATGAACTCCTGGAAGCACAGTCTCACTTTCATGCTGTCTTTACAAGAAAATGAGGAAGCTATGATCCCAAATGTTTGACTACGCCATATGCAATAGGATTGCTCTTGGCTCTTTTGTGAGCCAAAAAGTGCAGTTTTTGCACATTGCCCTATCTGAAAGGTCTGACTTACTTTAATTGCAAAAGCACTGTAGCTTCCTTCACATTTCCTAATCTGGATACGCTTGCACTGTTCATCCACAACTCCTAGGCAGCTAAAATTGAACAGCTTTCATACACATACTTCAAATCTTCCAGTGTAACATACTATCTTGCAACTGACTGTAGAGCCCACCTAACTGGTACCAGGGTATACCTTTGACAAGGACTGTAGATAGCACAGATGCATCCTAGTAATTCACAGGATTGAAGAAGCAGAATGAGTGTTATCCATGCTCTAAGTTACACTAAGCACACAGAACGCATAAAGGGATTCATCAGGTTGATTTAAGTTTTGAAAGGCTTTATACTCTCTTACACTTCAAAAAGTGAATTTGCTCTGTAGTACCACATTAGAGATAGAAAGCCCTTATACAATGTGCCCCTGGACATAACCAGTAAGATTACATATTGGGTCTTAATCATTCTACTAATTTATTGTGAATATCCTGCAGCTTCCTTCAAAGCAAACTTGTTCAGAAAAAAAAAAACATTGCTCGTAGGTTGGTTGTCCTTACCCACTTACGTGGATTTCTCTGCTAGGGTGAAGTCAAACTTGGACAGCAGCATACATCCTCTGTAAGAAGTACTGGTTTTGAATATACTTTTGCTCATCTTGCTGTGGATTATGCTGTAGAGTACCTGGCCACTGTTCCTCTGCAACACAGAAGGTTGTTAAATGATGGGAAGAGCATCTTCATCTTTGGACTTTGAAATTAATCTTTTAATCTTGTGCCTATCCTCTTATGAACAGTACTTTGAGTAAGGCAGAGTATCTAAAAATATCTTCAGTGGTATAATTTAGCTGCCTTTATTTGAACTCTGTTGGTGTATTCTGAAAATGAAACTATGGTGTTGGGCAATTTGTGAGCTGTGTACTAATGCACAGTCTAGAAACATCTTCAAGCAACAGAGTCAAAATGATCTGTCATTTTAGTGAGATATTCTGTTGTCACAACTGCAGCCATCTTATAATGTAGTAATTTTTCTTTCCAATCCTAAGTAATGATACTCCATTCTTGAGAATATGCTGTCCAAGAATAAGAACAGTCTCTGGATCAGTTACACGAATCCCATTTATTGAAACTCCACCATGTGTAATTTTCTGGTACCTAAAACAAAAAAACAAACAGGGAAACAGGTACTGTAACAAGTAAATTGTTATTATTGTTAAGGATTAAAAGTTCAGCTAAGAGCTTTTTGGTTGGATCCATAACTAAGTATTAATTATCTTGCACTTACTTTCAGTCCAGGTCAAAAGTGACTGAAATTAACCTTAGTCTTTACCACTCCAGTTCTTACTGAGAGTTCATAAGGAAACAGGCTGCTTGTTGTCTTAGACTGACCCTTCATCAGGTATAGATTTTACAGCTAAGATACATGAGGCTGCATTATCCTACTTCAAAATGGAATCAGGCCACCTGCTCCCCTCTTCTTTAATGCTGGTATGTAGATTGCTAGACTGTTTCTACTTCATTTGGCTGTCCTCATCTTTTGTTTAACTGCTGAAAGCATACCACTACAACTTGCTTAAGTGAGGTATTGCCAGAGAGCACAGGTGATAACATACCCACTAGGTCCATCTGCAATGGCATTTGCTTTGCGACACAAGTCAAGAACATTCATTCCAGGTTCAAGCATCAATTCAGCTGAAGGAGCTTGTTTAAAAAGTTCTTGTAACTCTTGGTCAGACATAGCTTCCAATGCCTCCACACTGCTGTGATAAAGGGCCTTAGTGCACCTGTGAGAACAAAGATCATTCAAAATACAGGGCTAGTCTCATCTTCACACTAAGAGCTACACAACTCATCAGATTCCCTTCCCCAACTTCTTCTGAGTGTCCACACAGTAACAGAGGTACTTAAAGTACACCCGCTTTAATTATTTTTTTTTGTCATAACCTGCTGCTCTGCAATTTTTTTAAAATAATGTTACTGTATTTTTAAGTCCACAGAATTATTACATTTTTTTCTTCTAACAGCTGAGCAACAACTAGCTACATGAACAGTCCTTGAAAAGCTATGGATAATTACCATTGAATAAATCTGAAAGAAAACTGCTTGACAAATCAAACTTCACCTCTTAGCAGATTCTAGCCCCTCTCTACCATGAACCAGCTTGGTAACTTCTGCAGCAAGTCGTTTCTGAGGGCCCCATTTTTCAGGTTCTTTAGCATGCATTTCCATGATGTGGTCAATCTCCTCAAGAGGAATGAAGGTGAAGAGTTTCAGGTATCTATGAGCAGGAAAAAAAGTATTTTTCTATGTGGTCATAATTAAAACATTTCCTGCCTTTGTCATTCAAGCTTCATTAACTAGACTAAAATGATTCTTAGTCAATTTAAGAAAACTATATTACAGATGTTCTGTCCTTTCAAACAACTCTTTTGTTTTTGCCCACATGCTTCCGCGTACTAGCATAGCTCATGTTTTCTTTAATATTCTGCCTAGGGTTATGTCTTCAAATGTAAGACAGTGTCACATCCTTTTTTGAAGCTTATATTGCAATCAACAACTTGGTTTTCTCCCGAAATGCTTACAGGATTTATTGTGTGTCAACTAACAAGGTTTTAGATTATATTCTTAGTAGTTGCACAATACACTAATGCAAAATACCACTCCCAGCCTGTGGTACCAAAGTATGCGATGTATGGACAAGTATCTGAGCAGGAAGATTATTTAGGGTAATCAAGAATTTAAAGGTGTGTATCTAACCATACTCTTTACTACGAAGTTCATTTTAATGAGCTTGCAGTACCATGAAATGCAGTGTATTAAAAAAAGTACAAAGTACTTTTACTGGTACAGAGTCTGAATGCATGAAACATGGTAACATTAAGTACCCACATACCCTTCTTTTCAGTCTGAAAACTGCTGTGGGTGCAGAACCACAGTCAGAAATACCAGTGCATAAAGCTTTAGGAGAGGTAACCAAGTTACGAGACAGGTCACAACATGAAAAGGAAGTCCCTGTGTGAGGTTTATGAAGACTCGGATTTGACAGTGATACTGACATTAAAGGCAGATTTAAAAGAGAGCATATAGCAACTTACTAAAATTTATGTAATGCCCTGAATAAAACTATTGGCTTTTTATTTTCAGCCATGTCCCTGGCACACCAGCATGGAGGCTAGCCATCGGTGAAGGAAACCTGTCAAATGGTATTTCTCACATTTTCCCTACCCTTTCATGTTCTTGTATGACTTTAGTATTTTTACATTTTCTTAGACAGTAAGAATGCAAGTTATGTGTGGTTACCTTGGATTCAGAAACACCACAATGAATCCAAGACCATGTTTAGCTCATTGGAGTTGCTCTAAGTAATGACTGTTCAGAATTTTGTCTTTGTACATGCTACTGCTTTAAGCAGTAGTTGGATGTCCTTCCGAGTTTTGGTGCATTACAGTCTCATCTGCTTTACAGATCAATCCACCTGCCGTTATAAGTGGAAATCTTTGCTTCTACATTCTGAGGTGGGAAACATAAACAGTTAACATCAATGAAACCCTCAAACATTAAGTAGAGCCAGGATGATGCAAATTGTTCCTATTTGCAATTTTTAAAAAGATCCACTAAAATTTCCATGCAAGATATAAAAAACAGCCTTAGGGTTTCACCATGTTAGTACTACTGGTCATTTATGCAAGCACTCCTCCCATCATCCACATGTTTTTAGTTAATGCTTGTATGAGTTATGGTATATGAACAGAAATAGATGTTAAGTTTGTCCACAAGTGGGCAAAACGGCATGACATTTTTACCACAGTTAAACTATTAAGACTCTTCATCAGGGCCTGAAGCACCAGGACAAGGGGTAATGGGTTTGTAAAGAAGTTCTTTACAGTGAGGGTGGCGAGACACTGGAACAGGTTGCCCAGAGAAATGGTAAATGCTCCATCCCTGGCAGTGTTCAAGGCCAGGCTGGACAGAGCCTTGGGCGACATGGTCTAGTGTGAGGTGTCCCTGCCCATGTCAGGGGGTTTGGAACTAGATGATCTTAAGATCCTTTCCAACCCAAACCATTCTATCATTCTATGACTCTGCTGAACTGTAGCCTAGGATGCCAACTGCTACTAGCTGTTCATTCTGGTTTTCTCTTCTCCCTTTTTTATTTTTGATGTTTTAAAACTGATCCCTGAAAACCTCTACCTTACAAATTCCTCAAATACTACCCTCTATACTCCCTGCTGTGAGCTTAAAATGGTATAATGTTTCCCCTTTTTTACCTGCACTACTACCACAGTGTAATTGTCTCCCAGGCATGTTTTTATCTAGATCAGTGGTCTCCAAAGGGGGGTGCCAGCATCCCAGAAGGTATGCAAGATGATCCAATAGGGTGCTGGAAGAAAATATTAAAGCTTCAGTAGCAGATTTATATAATTATAAATATATAAACACACATATATTAGGAGTGAATGCTCAAAATTATTTTACTGATGGGGCACTCTAGAGATCACTGATCTAGAGAGTTAATACAGTCATAAATATGAACTTACTGGCTTTTTCTTAACAAGGCACTATTTAAATTTGATTAGGGATATGCAGTTTTTCATGTCATGTGGTTCTAGAAGCTGAACTTTACATGTTTATTTAAAACCAGGTAAGTAGCTTCTTGCTATTCGAATGTGGTGTTTCTGGATACTTTGTACCAAGTAAAAATTTGCAGTAATTAATATCTATTAAACTGCAGTTGCTTACTGATCAGCAGGAGAGTTTTCATTAGATATTGTGATGTTACAGTACTGAAACTAACATACCTCATAAGATAAAAGCTGCACCACTGGCAGAACAAAAAGTGTTATGCTTGCTTGTTCATCCACATTCTCATTTTATGATGCATACGCCAGCATACAGAGACAGGTTCCACTATCCTGCATACTTAAGAACCAGTCATGCCCGTTTACTTAATGAAGGCACAGTTATAATTAACATTTACTTCTACACAAACCTTATGTTTCACATATCCAAATGAAATAGTTACAGAGAACAGTCAGGATCAGCTTTTAGGAATAATGACAAAAAAACCTACTTACTTTTCAACTATGTTATCTTGTTGTCTGACAAAAAACTGATACAGCTCAAATGGAGAAGTCTTATCTCTGTTTAGCCAGACTGCATTGCCAGCAGTCTTTCCCAATTTATCTCCAGTAGTATTGGTAATAAGAGGTACAGTAATTCCAAAAACATCTGTTCCTGTCATCCTGAGAAAGAGAAAGAGTCACTGCATGTTATAAAAACATTGTTACAAAAATAAAGTCCCCTCTTGGTAAAGATGACTAAAATACAAGCATTCTGTAAGATTCTGTCCTTGATACAAAGCAGTTAAATAAGATGAAGTGCGAGGGACAAGATGGTGAAGAGTGCTTCAGGAAGAACAAACAAGCAAATCCTTGAATTTAAAAATACATGTTCTTTTGTGTATAACAAAGAAGTTTATGTACTTAAGCAGTTTCATGAGCAACAGCACTAGCAAATTAATATATGCTGTACCTTTCATTTTCTGCTCTAAGCACTAATTGAGACTGACTGCGTGGCTGGGACACTGGTAAGGCTCTTCTTCTGTATTGATTCTTAGTCTTGTAATAGTCAAGCACGTACTGATGCAGAAGCATTGCCAGTGACTGTTGCCCGCACTGATTTGCTTGTGTACTTCTGCCAATTTGAGACTCACACCAAGTTTGGTGGATAAGCAAAAGCTCACCATCATCAGGTTTTGTTTTAAGAAGAAATGCAACTGTCTTTACCAATCTACAGCTGCCTCTACTTTGGTGTGACCACACTGTGTTTGCCAGCAGCAGACTTGTCTCAATTTTGACCCATGCTTTAGGATACTTCATTTTGGTTCTCTGATTAACTAATAAAAGAACCCATCCTTTCTGTTAAAAATTCATTAACATTTCATGGAGAAGCCTTAAAACCATAGCCAAAACGTCTGTATGTGCCAGGATTACGGTCAGGACAATTTATTAGTCTTCTCAAAATCTTAGTTTTATGCAATGCCAGTTCTTGGAGGGGCAACTTCTGCTCCTGGTGGTTTAGGGATTTTCAAGCAGCTGTGCCTGATGGATACGCCATCCCTGCACAGTTAGAATACAGATGACTCTGCACAGAGCTAAAACACCTGATGAATGACCTGACCCTGCACCGTCAGGGCTCCCGATGGATACCCTGGCCCTGCAGCGACAGGACGCCTGACGGACGCCCCGTCCCCACGGAGCTGGGGCTCCCCGTGCCCCGTCACTGCCGCCGCCACCACCG
>NW_009929494.1:0-3647 GCF_000696875.1 Nestor notabilis
ACCCCATGAACTCCAGGATTTTTGAGATGACATTTCTTTTATAAAGTTGCATTTATTTTAGAAGAGAATATAAATTTGCATTGTTTGGAATCGTATTAACTTATCAATAAGAAGGATATTTATTAGATTCACCACAGAAATTATTATAAATAATTTCTAAAAATAATACTAAGATAGAGCAAGTCATGAATCTTTATCTGCACCAACAGATAGAGTGAGTCAAGACCCAACTTACTTGGTATTTGTTAACAAATACATGAAATCTGGCAACTATTCCAAGCTTGAAGAAATGGAAGGTGCAAAGACCCAAATCTTTGCACATCTTCCTCTCCCCCTTTCCTCTTTGAACACCAGTCCCTTATCACATTCCTGTCTATTCCAGTTCTTCCTTTCTGAATTCCTGCCACTGTTTATTTCCAGTCCTCACATTTACATTCCTAGTCCTCTATGTCTTCCACACTCTTATTTCCCCTTCTTCAGATCCCATCCCTGTTCTGTTCAGTTCAAACAAACTCCTTCCACACGCTGTCTGAGTGTGAGTGGAGCAGTAAGCGCACAAGTCTGTCCTTGCTTTCAATACTTACACCCAACAACACAGCACTAAAAGGCTGCACAAAATCCTCCTTAGTCTTCACATGTGCACAGCATCCTGAATCCTGAGAACTGAAGAAGGAACTGAATTTTTTCTTAAATCTCTACTGAGCCTTTGGTTGCAAACATTTTTTTTAATGGTTTATATCCTAGTCAACTACAAGCAATGTCTCTTTTGACAGATGTCATATCAAACCCAAAAGGCACAGCCAACAATGAAAAGAGTATAATGAATACAAATTCCCTACCAGTTATCTCAAAGTACAAATATCACCAATGTCAAAGTTAAATGTGATGTACAGCATGCCATAGCAGAGACTCTTTGTGAAAACACTGCAGGAAGTTTTGGGTTTGTTGTTTTTTTTTTTTTTTTATTATTATGAACATTACAATGCACTTAAAAAAATAAAATAAAAAGAAAACAAAACTTACACTGATCATTTGCTTTGGAATTGCACTTTGTTGTTCTCACTTTGGTTTTAAATCATCCAGAAGCAGATGTAGCAAAGAGCACTTCAATTTTCACATTTAAAGGTCAGCAAAATGCTACCCGGCTAAGGAAAAATTATTTAAATTGCTGAATTACCCCAACACTAGTCATAACTTGATCCCTGCCTACCTCATCTCACACAGGAAAGGCCACCAAGAATGCCAAAGAGCACAGCAGCTACCACTGCAGTTTTGACAACCTTTTTGTCTTGTTATCATGCAATGCCTACAGAAGGAAACAAACCTCATCCACCTCCTTAAAAAGATTTTTAAGTTATATATTTGCCTATGTTTAAAGGTATTCATGCAGAAGAACAAGAACTCATCAGTAGCTTGAAAGCACACTTGACACACACAATCAAAAATCTGCAAGACAGCCAGAACCAGTAATTGTCTAAACAGCTTTCAGAGATAGTAACATAACTGAGAGAGCTAACTACCAAATTTGCACCTGAAACAGGGTCCTGACCTAGTCAGTAACATAAAGAGAACCAAATAACCAGTGTACCTGTATATTTGTTATGCACAGTATGGACATACCAAAACCCAACTGTAGCAGTGCCTTAATGGCCTAATCCATCAAAATTTACGCAACTTCAGTTGTTGGCAGTTCTCTTGATTTCATGACATTCCATGAAGCTAGCAAAGCTTACATAGTGCTTTACATAGTGTTTGCACAACTAGACTACTCTTTCTTAAGACAAGTATATTAGAATATGTTACGCTTTTAACAAGTATTTTATAATTGCCATATTACTGTCTTCAAGAAACCAGGCACGTTTGCAACTGTACCTTTGTTCTCCTCAAAGAGAAACACAACTAAGAAAAACTTGTCCAAAATTATAACTCTGAAAGATCATCTGTTCTCATACCATGGTACAATGCATGTAGGCAGTCTGATACCTAGCATAAGTCAAAACCCTATATATGCCTCTCCCTAAGTTTCTTTAGGTTATGTATAGGCCCCAGAGGGGTTCCTAAACACCTAGATGTGGAAAAAGAATGGTGTGTGGTGATTATCACAAGGGGACACTCCTGAAGGACTTGAGCTTTAAACGCTATCCTGGAGATCGGCATCTACAACATGCCAGCAATTTCTCATGGTAAAAGACCGTTTCCTTTTTTTTTTCCTTAGGAATCTATAGTGAGCACACACTCACCACCATATGGAAGAAACACAGGTTCAAATCTTCTTTCTGCACGTGACCCAAACCCCGTATTTTTAAGAGCGTACTCATGACAGAATTTCAAATAAATATAATTTTTCCAGTTGAGACTACTTCTTTAGGCATTAAAAATTAAATAGGATCTTTTCCTCTGCATTATATTGCTCAGGGATTAGAAGCTTCATTTCATTGTAAAAGTTTCCATCCTTTCATTAATTAATACTTATATAATTTTATGCAGAGTAAAACACTTTCAACCACAGATAATGACAGAAGCCACTTTTGACTAATCTACTGCAGCTTAATATAAGAACCTGGAAAGAAATAAGACTTGCCATTTCCAGTTCCTTTAACAGTTCTTTTCAGGCCAAGCACAGGTGCTTTAGAAATTGAGAAAAAGCTGTCGACAATAACTGAACACTGAAAGTAACTCAGTTAAAAATACAGACAAAATGAAGACAGAGAACGCTTTAGCCTTGACAAAGTATGAGAAGAATAGTTTGATACATGTTTTAGTTTGATGTGATGCATTAAGCGGTACAACTGAAATAGTAAAAACTGGCAGATCTATTCTCAGTGAAAACAGCAAGGGAAGTGTCATTGCATCTATTAGTTACTAAATTAAAGACCTTTGGATTATGAATATTAAGAGCAGAAGAATACAACAGGGAGAGTGTGATGCATGATGAACGATGATGAAACTACTTCCCATTTAACTTTTGTGGGAAACAGTAAGGTTTTTGGCATGCTTTTTTGGTTTCTAAGCTTCACACTCAGCTTCAAACTCATTCCACACACTTTCCAGTGGAGATAGCTTTCTCACATCTACCCAACAACATAGGAAAAAATAGGTAAAAAAGATCAGAAATTAGAAAAGTATGATGTTAATACACTAAATATTTTAATCAACAAATTTGAGCATGGCAAGTCTAAATTTTGTCATTTGAAAATTGTGAATTATTAAAAGGACATATTTTCTTGCTTCATCAAAGCATCAGCAAAATGACAGTTAAAGTCAACTCAGTTTTGTACAAAGACATTTCCACAAAACAGCACATAATGACGAGATGAAATCCTGATGACCTCTATTGACAGTAACAAAGCCATAATTACTATAAACAAAACTTAGCTGGTAAGACTACTTAGTGTACTAGAGGTATTCCACTAGTGCTGGAATAAGCATTATGCTCTTAAAAGAAGTAAAAAGGACAAGCTGATGTTTGAAAATTACTACAGTGACTGAATGACAGAAAAGTGCATACAGGCAATCACACCCTAACAAATACACTAAATTTACATTACTAGCTTGCACCAGACACTAAGAAAAAAATTGTGTCATTTTCTGGCTGCTGTAATCTTTGTTTGATTTGGTTTTTATAGAATCATAGAATAGTTAGGGTT
>NW_009929495.1:0-5275 GCF_000696875.1 Nestor notabilis
TATTCTGTGATTCTATGATTCTATGAATATTGTGAGTGATCTTGGTTCTTTCATCCAATATTTAAAACACATTGTTTTTAAATATTTTAAATGCTCCAAGCACTTGTGCAAATTGTTGTGTAACACAAGTCATGTCTTCTTCTTACTGGGAAAACTGACTATTTACTCCCACACTGTTTCCTACCCTTTTTACCAGGCATTTATACATGAGAAGACCTTTCCTGCTATGCTATGACAGTCTGGGCTCCTTAAAAACCCTTGGCTAAGGACCCTGTTAAATGTCTTTTGGGAATCACAGTTGATTGTTGTCTACTTGCTTTGGGACCCCCTCTCAGAGAACTCTGTTAGCTTTTATGGTCATGACAAGTGCTTTACCTCTATAGAAAAGACTTTTCTGGTATTCATCATGTCATATGCATAAGCCACCTTTCTCATAGTTACTCATTCACTGAGTGCATATGCTAGAACTACTATTGGTGTGTAGTTTCACAGTTTTCCTTGTAACTTCTAAAGACTGATGCCACATTAGCCAAGTTCCAAGACTTCTGATAACAAGGCAGCTTGAGATGAGAATTGACATGCAGTGGAGAGTTATTCAGCTGTTTCAACCTTGAATTCATTTAAAACTGATGATATGTGACTATTCAATAGATTCATTTGTTTCTTAACCTCTTCTGCTAATGCAGTCAGCAAATTGCTTGATCTGAGACAGATCTGATAAACAAGTATGAAATGACAACTTCCTCAGATTTCTTCACACTGCAATGCAGATACAGAAAATTTGTTTCTGCTCTGGATTTTTCTTCACTGTGTTCACCTTGATTCTTTTGACACTCAGGCCTCTACCTTCTTTTGTTAAGTAAAGGAAGATTAGTGAGTGAATCCTTGTTCCAAGGACAAGTGATACCTACTGGCTTACATTCACCTTGCTTAGGGCCCTAAATCAAACCGGTCCCAGATGTGGGAGATTCAGGCAAATCAAAACAGAGTGAAAGAATGAGCTGAGAATTAAACAGCAGACACTCCAGCAGTCCAGTGTTTGAGCCTGTTCACTGCTCTCTTTTGTTTATCAAAATAGATGTAGGCACAGACTTTCCAGCAATCTTCCTGTTCTGATGTGTTAGAAAAGGGATTTACTGGAAGACTTAATGCCTTTTTTTCAAGTTCAACCACTACCTCCTTTCAAGGTGATAGGAGGTAGGTTTTTTCCCATGTTTCATGGACAGTCCTGTTCTTTGCTTGAAGGAAGCAATTGGCCAGCCTTTGGATTTACAGTCAAAGGAAAAAGGAAGCCATTTCATTTTCCCCAAGTTAGTTCTCTTCCAGGTTTCTGTCTGGCCCTGGACAGTCATTTCTACTGTTTCAGCACTTTTAATATATAGAGGAGTTCGGTGGTTTCTTCCTTTTAGCCTAAATGGCTAATACCCTTAACAGCTTTAATGATGTCTGTGATTGTCTGGGGTTCAAAGACAGGCTTGTTAGCAGCCATTAACATCTTGTACTGCCCAGAAGGATAGTTCAGTAATAATTATAAACCCCTTGAAAATAGAAAGTGCTACAGAAACAGTTGTACTTACTTGTCAGCTGTACCTGTTTATTCTTCTTTCTGTTGGCACAGTAGGCTTTCTCCTCCTGTGTCACTGCATGCCTAGTGGCTTGACACGTGTTTATGTGTGTTCCGGTTTCAGGTTCATAAATCTTTAAAGTAATATTATTACAAAATAAATTATAAAATATTTTAGAGAGAGAAAGAAATCTTGTTATTCTCAGTCCCCGGAATTCCTAAGGTTTCTTCCCAGTGATAAGGTTGTCACAAACATGTCCATGATAGCCAAATCTGGGTAGCTTGAGCGTGTTGCTCTTATCATGAAGTGAACAGCAGTGTAGGACCTTTTGTATCTGCACATGTTGGGATGAAGTGAGATTCAAGAGGCAACCAATTGACAGCCATCATAATTCTGCACTGGGGTCCAGGGCTTTGTGATCATGACTTATGTGTGATCATGACTTGTATCACTGGTTGCAACATCTACTTTCAATTTCATTCTTATGTGCATGGGTTGAAAAGATGTAGGGGTCAAAGCACACATTTGTTTTACATGCAGACTAAGCAACCCTTTAAAAAACATCTTCTCTATCAAAGCTCTCACTAGTTGCATCTTTTATTGAACTTAATGGAGGCAACTAAGACCATAGAGGTGTTTAGGTATTTAATAGACTAATTTTTGGCACCTGCAATTGAACATAAATTATACACAGTATAAGGACTTGAATTACAAAGACCACCCTGCTATTAAAAATATTCATAAGTCATAGTTGCTGGTTTGGGGTTTTTTGTTGAATTTTTATTTTTTTTTTTTTTTTAGAGACCTAGTTCAAAGCCCACCAAAATCAATAGAAAGAAGTTTTCCCCCTGGCATAATTGATTGGGTCATAGGTCATAGGATAGTGTGTACATACATCACCTCTAAACACCGTTAAATCCCTTTTCATACTGAGCTGAGAAATACACAATAAGGATTTCATTCCTACAAGCAAGAAAGTTATCATAGCATGAAAACTTTATAAAACACAAATGAAGAAAAAATATTAGCAGTTCCCTAATATATACCTAGATAGGTATGTATGCATTTAGATATTTTTATGTTGTTTAACACTTGACATTCACAGGAATAGAGAAAGAGCCAACATAAGAATTAAATAAATAATGAAATAAAACCTTACAGAACAATTCACATGAGAATTAACCATTTTCTCTAAGAGGAAGAGTTAACTCTTACATGGTTTCCTGAATGGTGAAGTATTTTTACATAATTATCCTGCTAAAGAATGAAGAGTCAGCTACAGTAATGTGCTCAAAGCTATTTTTCACTGAATGTTACATATAGTTATACAAAATTCCATAGAACAACTTCTTAACAACGGCATGAACTTACTTTTGGTGACTAAAACAAAATAAATGGTAACTGAAAATCAAGCAGTGAAACAAATGTCCACCTACCCCAGCTAAAACTGTTTAAGTGAAAACTGTTCCAGAAGACTTCCCTTACCACATTAGACCCATGAAATTAATTAGCATCCTTTGCTTGTGGATGGATATAGGAAGAGGAAATGCTTCCCTGAGGATTCTGTCATTAAGTCTGCTGTTTCCCTTCTGTATGTATTATTGGCATCATGTTTTCTAGCCTTCCCTAGTCACAGCTGACTTCTTCCTCATGCCAGATCCTGCCACTAACTCACACTGAGCTGTACAAATTCTAAGCCAAATAACTGCATTCATTAGTCCCATGGAATCAATGGAATAACTACTCCTCTACTCACTGGGAGTAAGGGAGATGATAGACTGGGATTTCATATAAATGAGCTTGTCACATGAAACAGTAGCAAAAATATAAGAGAATGTGTATCTGGCACCTCATCATCACAAATGTTGCATCCATTTTTTGTGATCTTGCCATTAAAAGGCTATGCAGAAGCACAGGAAAGCTGACTGGAGTATTGCGCACTGCAGCAAAGTGCTTTACGTTGTCTCACCCATGTGAGACAACGTAAAGCATAGAATTATTTGCAGTTCTATTCATAGGATGCTGGTAAGAAACATACTCAGAGCACTCACCAGAGGTAAATGAAATCTTGCAAAAATTGTTGTGAGCTGTATGTTATGCTCACAGAGCTAGAGACAGTTCCTTTCCCATTTTGAATCTTAGAACTTCTTGTTGCTAGTTTAGCTTTTAAGTAATTGTTTTACAAGTGAAAAAGCTGTTTTAGGAAAACATGCTTTTTGTTAAGCGCTAGGAGGTTTATTTTTAGCTGTCCGTTAAAGCACTTGAGCGGCTTGGAAAATAAGACAGATGGGAAAAATCCACCTGGCCAATTGTACACAGGTCGCAGCTTGAGAACCTCTGATACTGTAAATGCCAGGCTGCTTCACCTATTTACCCTCTCCTTTACTACAAAATCAAAGGTAAGCTCTTTAGGGTAGGGATTGTGCCATCTGGGAACAACATCAGCAAGATGAATTATGTTTGTTTGTTAACTTTCAGCTTTAGGTTGCTTTTGGATGCAGGATATTTGACTAGATGGAGTATTGACAGTTAGTCCAGTATGAAATGCTCTAAGAAAATTGTCAACAAGCTGCCGACTTCTGTCGTGTGAGATGATGCCAGAATACATTTGAGAGGCACATATTTCCAACCTGGCATTTACTTATACTGCCAAAGATAAAAGGTTTCAAACAACAGAAGACTTCAGCAGTGTCAAGAATAATTCATTACCCAGCACTATGACATTCTCTAATGAATATGAGAAATTTAGAATTACGTCTTGCTAACATCTCTGTTGCAGACATTGTTTTGGACTTTTGAAAACATTGTTCACATGCATAAAGCAATTACTGAGTCATACCATTGATTGATTGTGTATCTGTCTCTATTTTTTATGAGCCACCTTCTGTGATGCCTATTAGGCTAAATTTGCTGAACGGTGCCCTTCTTGTTTTGTTTTGTTGATTTGCTTGGGGTTTTTTTCTTGGATAATCAGTTCTTTGCTTGTGTGGAGGCTGTGTTGATGTCTGTATAGAACAAATCATCTCCAGCTTGTTCTAGGCATGCATTTGGTTCAGTAAGCAAGCAAGCAAACAAAAGTGTAAGCCTGTAGCCCTGTGGTGTAGCCCGCAGGTTCAGCTGTTTGTGCTCCAGGGCTCGGGTTTGTGAAGCTCAGCTCTGTGACCTTGGCTCAGATTTACTGGGAAAAATTGGATCTGAGCTGTGAAAAAAGTATATAAATTAAAGCCACTCAAGATAGAAAAAATAAAACCAGAGAGAAGTGAAATTGTTGTGCTGGTAATTGCAACTCAAGGATTCAACAGAAGAATACTGACATGAAAAGAGGAAATGTAGAAAAGTGGAAGATGACAGCAACAGTGTTGAGGATAATCCTGTTCTGGAGGGCAATGGGGTCTGATGCTTCACCATGCTACTGGCTGGCTTGCAGAGACTGCTACACATGACAGGGGTGGCAAATATATTACCGTCTGTCCTGGCTGGGTTCTATTAGCCAATAATTGTGCATTAAACTGTGTAGATTGCTGCTTCCAAGTCTCTACTCATGGTAAAAGATGCCCAAAGGAAAACAATACAACAAAGAGAAGGTTACAGTGGATAGTGTGTTGAGGTAAAAGGGGACATTCTGAGGTATGACATTGCGAAATAAGATATGATGAGGACAGATAAGACATGAGAAGGCATTCCTAGGTATCTGCACCAATGGGCATTCC
>NW_009929495.1:5306-9939 GCF_000696875.1 Nestor notabilis
TAAACATTGTTGAATGTAAAATATATGGTCACTCTAAGAAGCCAAACTTTGAATTATGTTATTTCCCTTTTCCCTCATGTGTTTTCATGGAAATTGCTATAATGGTCTCTAAGCTAAATACGTACACAGTGTTGATATGGAGACTGAGATGCAGTTACTTTGTGCATGGAACCCTACCTGGAGTAGTATTGTATGACCAAGAAGAGAAACAGGGGCTATGTTCAGGCAAAAGCGTTCAAGTATCCTGACTCTTTGTGCATTTGCTGTGTCAGGATCCAAGGTCTGGCAGCCATGGATGGCAGCCATTCTGAATCACTCATTGCTTATTTGAACTTTGATGCCAGAGCAGCTTCCTAAACAAATTTTACACCTATCTGTGTCATTCAGATAAACTCATTCCTGTTGCAGTAGAATAAAAGAAACATAGAAGCTTTCCAAGTTAGAAGCTTTCACAGTTCAGTAGTATCTTTAAAGCACATTTATTTTTCATTTTGTTGAGGACTTCCCACTTGGAAAAGGTATTATGAAGCCTGTCTTTTTCTAAATATGGATATACTGTGTGGAGAAGGAAAGAATCAATTTATTCTGTTTCTTTTCCAAAATAATTCCTAATGTATGTTACAGACAGCGTTTCCAAAATAAAGGAAATTCCTTACATTAATAAATGTAAATGTTTTGTTAAGAAAGTATATAATTCTCATTGACAGTAGAGATTTGTAGCTTCCCATTGAAGAACAGCTGTGGTTTATATTTGAGTTCACTCTGCTAATGAGTGTGTGGAGAAAAGGCTTTTGAAAGAAAGGAATGATCTTCAGAGGCTCTTTTTTCTGGAATACTTACAGCAGAAGCCTCTGAAATGGCTTTTGTGTCAGCTAAGGGGAAAAAATGCAGCACGTTTGTGATAATTTAAAGCATGTATCACTAACGAAGATAAAGAGAGCAAAGTATTTAAAGCTTAATGATACAGCAATAGCAATTGCCCTGCGATAATGAACAGTGTAGATTATCAGGCAACGCTTAATGAATGCCTTGCTTACAACGAGCTTTTTATAAACAAATACTGGTTGAGTCCTCTTTCAGAATTAGTACTGACATGAAAGTGAAATGATTTAATTAAAATATGCAAGATAAATAAAGACTTGGGCAAGGATGCTGCATAGAATAGTCTGACAAGTGTTTGCTGACAATAGGCCTTCTAAAATTACTAAGCAGAGTACAGAATGTATCATCTGGTTTGACCCACAAAATAACATTAGCACTCTGAGGGCAGACTGTGGATCTATGTACAGCTCAGCCAGTGCCCTAAATGAGAGGAGATGCTTTTATTTCCCTCTGTCGGATTCTAACAGTTTGGAGGTACACACCTCCGAAGAAAATCATTGACTGTTTTCCCCCTTGGCTGCAGGGTGGGGGAGCAGGTATTAGCACCCTGTGTGGAGGTCTGGTATAGCCAAGGTACTGCTGGGCAAAGTGAGTGTTTTGCTGGTACAATTGTCTTCAGTCTATAAAACCAGGGAGGAGAGGAAGCCTCAGTGCAAGGCTTGTGTGTCATTCACAGAGATTCCTTGGGCTACCCATCAGCTCAGGGACCGACCAGGTCAAGACTTACATCTGAAGTTAAAATGTAGCCCTGGGGTTACTTTTATTAGTGCCTCAACACTGTTATCCAAAGCACTTGCAGGTTTCACAAAGCTGTGTGGAACATTAAGAAAATGTGCACAAAGACCTCCAACTTTTCTTTAATGGCTCTTTGACAACCAACATTATTGAATCACGGAATCACACAACAGGTGAGGTTGGCAGATACCTCTGGAGGTTATCTAGTCCAACTCTCCTCATGCAGTGTGAGCTACAGCAGATTGCCCAGGACTGGTCAGGTTTTGACTCTCTCCACAGAGGGAGACTCCACACCCTCCCTGAGCAGCCTGTTCCAGTGCTTAGTCATGCTTACAGTAGAAAAGTGTTTCCTGATGTTCATGTGGAGCCTCCTGTGCTTCAATTTGTCCCCACTGCCTCTTATCCTGTCACTGGACACCACTGAAAAGAGCCTGGTTTTGCTTTCTTTGGTCCCTGCTCAGGTATCAATATACATTGAAAAGATCCCTCAGAGCCTATTCTTGTCTAGGTTGAACAGTCCCAGCTGTCTCAGCCTCTCCTTTTAGCCAAGGTTCTCTAGTACCTTTATCAGCTTCTGGCTCTTTCCAGTATGTCTATGTTGTTCTTGTACTAGGAAGTCCAGAAATAGACCCAGCATTTCAAGTGTGGCCTCAGTAGAACTCGTAAAGAGGAAAGATCACCTCCCTCCACCTGTTGGCAATGCTCTTCCTCAGTATGCTATTGGCTGCCTTTGCCACAAGCAGACACTGCTGGCTCATGTTCAGATTGTTGTCCTAACCTATATTTCATCAGCTTGTCTAGGAGGATGTTATAGGGGCCAGCACCAAATGCCTTACTGAAGTCAAATTACATAACTTCCATTGTTCTTCTCTAACCCACCAGGCTAGTCACCTCATTGTGGAAGGCTATCAGGTCAGAAATGCTCCTAAATCCATGCTGACTGCTCCTGATCACCTTCTTGTCCTTCACATGTCTGAACACGGCTTTCAGAATTAGTGGCTGCATCACTTACCCAAGTATTAATATGCATCGACATCTGCTGCTATGTTCAGACTTTGGACGGAGCTGTAAGTAGAACTCTGTTTTGAAGGCTGATGTCAGCTGGGTGAATATAAAATAATTAATTTAACGACTAGTTAGAACTGAAATTACTTTAGGCAGATCTAATGGCTAGGTGGGGCCATCAGAGAGAGGCTACACAGAAGATTTTCACGAGATGCCTCCTTGCATGTGTGAGAAATATGGTTCTAAACATCCATTGATAATATATAGCCCAAAAATGTTTAAGATATTTTTCCCTTTTTTTTCATACTAAAGTATGTGACTTCATTAATGCAAAACCACACTAATTAGAAACAGTTCAGCACTTGAAATGTATGGTCTGATATAAAAATCAGTCCCACATGTCTCTGGGCTTATTAAATGGATACGAAATAAAGCCACAGGCTTTGAGAAAAAGTCAATCATCTCAGGTGAAGACAGAAACAAAAATTGTTTGTCTTTATGTTAAAATTGGGGCCAGTTTCTGGTCAGAGTATGGTATATACAGCAAGACTGGATGGAAGGTATATTCTGTGGACTGTGCCCATGGTGAAATGCATATGCTTCTTTCTGTCTCTGTCATTGCGAGAAGAGACACAGAATGTCATATTAGTCCCACAGAATTTTGGGGAGTGGGTGTTAGCTAGCAGACGATTTAATGAAATGGAAGGGATTGAAGCACTGAAGGGGAACACAGTTAAAATGAAGTAAGAGTAAAATACACATTCAGCTTTTTGTTTTCCCCCTTCCCTGTAGTCCCAGAGGTCTGTTTCTAATTTTTGTGTGTGTGTGTGTGTGTGTATGTGTGGTTTCTATTATATAAGCCACAAAACATTTTAATTTATTTTGACATCTGTCTTAAATAAAGGATCATTAGCATGTCCCCTGATCTCATGATGGCCTGTGATAGCCTAGAGATCTAGGTCTAGCCTGGCTGCTTGCCACTAGCAGACTCTAGCATGAGAACACACACTCACAAAAAAGAGCTTCAGTGAAAATACATGCAAAAGTAAAAGAGAGAAACTTCTAGAAAGGAAAGACTTCCAAACTGTAGGGTCAGTGGCTATAGGAAGAAGGAGGAAAAGTTTACTTTTATCTCAAAAACCTTTGTGTAGTTCTTTAATACTCTGAGGGACATGTGCACACATGTAGGGAGTCCAGGATATATTAGCCACTCTGAATAGAAATGGGAATAAAAGAGAAGGTTTTTTAAAAATAAACCCAAGCATGCTCACATACGTATATACATGTCAAATCATTAAAGTTTACTGAACTATGAGCTTATCAGGTCTTGCCTACCAATTATGCTACATATGTAATGATATGTTAGAAGATCTAGGAGCGGGGAAAATAAAAAGGCCAACAGCATTTTGTAGCTCTGGGGGACTGCTGTTCTAACGCATTACAAGAGCCATCACTGTTAGCTACATGTGGATAAGAGAAGTTTGGTTTTTTTTTTTCCTCTGAAAGTAAGCCTTCTATGAAGAAGAATGCAGCTCCTTACAGTTACTCCCTCTCCTCCCACAGGGCACTGTGCTGGGATCTTTGAGGCCAGGAAGGTGGTTACTTTTTTCTATTTCTGAAGTGGATTCCTACTCACTAAAGATATACCCTTTCTGCTCTGGAAGCCCTCTGACAGCCATTTCAGTGTTGCTGGAGGAGAGATTACACAGAGTAAATATCCTTGGATGCCATGAAGCCATGTGTGGGGTTGTTTTTTTATTGTTTTATTTTGGGGGGTTATTTTTACATCTGGCTCAAGAGTATCTCTCATTTCCTTATACTACAGTAGCAGATCAGTCTTCTAAAATAATTTGTCAATGATCAATAAAAGAATAATAGGCTCAGCCATCACTGTACTGCAAGTGGAATTTTTTGTGCATGAATTCTCTCAAGCCATGCCCACCCTAAAACTGGGATTAAATTTAAGCTTGGTTAATACGCTGTGGCTCTGTTGATACGCTGGAGGGAAGGG
>NW_009929496.1:0-3498 GCF_000696875.1 Nestor notabilis
TGCCACAGTCAGGGACACCTTCCACTAGGGCGGGTTGCTCTAAGCCCCGTCAAACCTGGCCTTGGACGCTGCCAGGGATGGGGCAGATACAGCTTCTCTGGGCAACCTGTGCCAGCGCCTCACCGCCCTGGGCATGTGTGGAGACGTGCCTGCTCCTACAAATGCTCATTACCATTAATAGGTGATTACAGCCTTGGAAAGCACTTTGTATAATAATTACTCATATAGCTAATGTTAATAATTAATACTCTATATGAAATAGCCAATGCACGCTCGTCAAACTGACCTACTTCCTTCGCTCGCCGAAGACACCTGCAGTTGTCCACCAGCAGCAAGGGTTATATATGGCCAGAGCAATGCCAAGCTGAGTTCTAAGCACCACGTCAAGAAAGGTTTCTTTAAAGCGAAAGCGCTCAGCGTGCCCCAGGGGAGAGTAGAGAGAGTCATCTGAAAGAAAAAAAAAGGACAAGATGAAGTTTTAAAGAGCTGGATGTCTTCAGCCTAGAGAAGAGAACACAGGGAAGTTTAACAGTGGTAGTCAAAGCCATAGAAGTATCAGGCAAAGAGGAAAGGAAACAATCTGGATCTCCAAGTACTCGGTGGATATGAAGATTAAAAGTGCTTTAAGAAGAATTGCCATTGTCTGTTAGCAGACTTTCTAAGGGTAAAGGTGGCAAACATCTTTACGACTTGTCTGGGGAGGTTTTACTATAACCAGGGCAGGGGAATAAATTAGTTGTCTTGTTGCAGCAGTCTGTAGTCTGATTTTATATCACTCTGTAACTCTCACTTGATTGACAGTGAACATAAATTGTAAGACTCACAGAAACTTAATATTTCATATGCAATTTCATTCATGAGACAGCAGTGCAAACATCTGCCACAAGATAGAAGGCATTGGAA
Organism: Nestor notabilis; assembly: GCF_000696875.1. Classification (NCBI taxonomy): domain Eukaryota; kingdom Metazoa; phylum Chordata; class Aves; order Psittaciformes; family Psittacidae; genus Nestor; species Nestor notabilis. The sequence goes on from NW_009929496.1 coordinate 904, forward strand.
AATGAGGCCTAAGAGAGTCATATATTGTGAAGTGTATTTCGTACGTGTTACGTGGAAACCTCAAATATTTCATCCCTAAACACATTTATTATCAGTAGATAGTACTACTTTAGAGATTAGAAAAAATAAAGCTGATTAACTGCCTTCTCTGCAGTTACACAAGTTGATAATGGAGAAGGGATAGCAACTATTGTGTCTTACTTTCCACCACCTCTGTTTACCTAGTTTCTCTTGGACCTGTCCTTAAGATTATTCTAATCTGTTGTGTTTGATAAACTAATAAGTTAAAGGGTCTGCTTACTGTGCAGTCTCACAAGTCAGAAAACCTCATGGTAAGTCAGCTCCCCAACAAGACCTTTTGCTGAATCTCATAAGGGGTGCATAAGAGCTTTCAGGGATATGATGGCAGCTACAAGAATGCAGCTCTTGTTGGTACTTGCAGTCATTTGCATGTGCTGGTGGGAGGCAGTTTAAATTACCTAAATTCCTAACTGTGAGTTGCACTCTATGTGTAAATCAGAATGGAGGTTACCTCCCAACAGGACTGGTGAATTCTAGCTGAGCAAAAGCAAGCTGCAATACTACAGTGTTTTGTGTACGAGATTCATGATTAAAATATTTATAGAAGATACCGGAGGCATCATAATTAATGGTATCAGAGTATATAAAAATCCTGGGAAGCAGAATTTATCGATGCAGCAAAGTTCAGGCTGGGTTCTCAGCAGACCTTTAGGAATTCAGTATCTCACCACAATGGAAAAGGACATAAACGGCTGTTTCTTTCTGTCTGTCTCCTTTTACAAGTTTCCCGGTAAACTACCTATCAAGTAATGTTTTCTTTCTGATTTTGTTTCCATCGTCCTTTCCTTTTTCTCCCAGTCTTTTGCACTCCCTTTTCTTCAATCCTCTTTGTTCCTTCATTAAAACTGCAAAAATTATGCACTAAAAATGTTTTCACCATACTTCTGTATTCCCCAGATTTCAAAGCTTTCATTAGTTGTGCAGCACAACAGATGCTATAACATTTTACTTAACGTAAATGGTAAAATTCCTCACAATAGCTAAATAAGTTGTGACCAGTTTCAATCTGGGTGATTGAATAACTACACAGTGCCAGGACGGGCTGGGAGCATAAGAAGGCTCCCCTTTTAGCTCACACACCTCTTAGACTCTTCTAGTTTGCTGGTGAACATGTCCGGACGTTTATAACTTAAAATATGTAACATTTTAAAGTATTTTGAACTGAGATTGACTACTGCTTGAACTGCAGAGGGTGCCAGAAGTGTTTTATTTCAGTGGTTTTATATTTAAGTTAGAAGTGATGTTTCTTTTTATAGTGATCACGAAAAGTAATTTTTTCTCTGAACCTTCCCTATAGGTATGGGCTATTAGAAGGCATGAGCCAGTATAAGGAATAATGAAACTATGATTTAAATTTGTTTATGTCTAAAAGGAGTGGTAAAAGCCTGGCCTAAGTTAGTGGTATGCTTTCTTACTGAAGTGCAAAGTAACAGTTCTTAAAGTAGCAAGTAAATAGTTAAATTTCAGTAAGCACAGGCCTGCATAAAACTGATGCACATCCCTCAAAGTTTCGGAGTAAAAAATGTAATGTGTGCTATAGTGCTTTCTTCCATCGATAACTGTCGAACAGGACAGCTTAAAAACAGCCTTAAATCAATTTAGGATTGAGGTACAGAGTCACAAAACCAATACAGCACTCTAAAACACATGATAGCACAAACAGCTTTGAAAACTAGTACGCTCTGGAGGCAGAACACAACTTTCTGCAGTGTACATCTTGGTCCCAGGACCATCATGGAGCAGAATAGTGATGAAAACGGGGTAAATTCCCTGCTTGGCTATTTATAAAGATACTGTAATATAATGTGATGATCTGATATTACTTTTATTGCTACTTAAAGGGGAGATCCTGCTCTTACCAATCCTACATGCACCTCTGTAACTCCGAGCTGTGCGTCCCTGCTCTCCCCCTTCCCCTTCCCTGGTTCCCTCACTGTATGTTGAGTCAATTCTGGTCACTAACCTGGCAGAAAATAAATTCAGCAATAAGAAATAAACTGTTTTCCAACAGATTAGTGACTTGAATCAGCTCATTGTGTTATGAGTGACTACCAGAGCGTGATCTGAAGAGAGGCAAAGGCAGCACAGCCGCAAGTGGATGTTCTCTGTGCCGGGCAGCGGGACTCCTTGTTTGGAGCGTTAAGAGCCTTTACATTAATTCAGCTGTAACACGTGTGCCCAAGAACACGCTGTAGCATCAACTGGAAGGGAATAAATTCAGTTTGCTTGTCTGTCCTTTGTGTCACCCACAGTAAGTTATCAGGTTGTGTTCTGACCCTGTACTCAAGGCAAGTATTTGGCCTGTTAATCACTTTATAACCTTCTATTAATAACTGGGAGGTAAAACCGGTTTTCTTTGTGCACTATAAGAGCACACACACCCCTCGCTGCTGAGCGCCCCTCTGCCTGCCTCAGAACGTGCGCTTTGACAGAGCAGGTTGCTCCGGGGGGGGTTGTCCCTCCATTTCCCCCCATCCCCTTCAGCCTGCCCCGCTGTTCCCGGCCCTGTCCCCG
>NW_009929497.1:0-9361 GCF_000696875.1 Nestor notabilis
ACAAACTTTACAAGAGAGAACATATTCTGACAATGCTGTCACTTTTTTTTTCTATAACAATATGATTAATAACTGTTGATTTAGCTGAAAACATTATCAAAGAAATCTTACTGACTTATTGTGAAGCTCTTTTATAAAAGGGGAGTTTGCTGCTTGTGACTATAAAATGTTTGATTCTTTAAAGTAACCCTATTTCATAGTCTGAATTATATTTTCTGCTTCACACAGTAATCCGAAAATGTAATTAGAAGAAGAAATTAAATGGGAAGCCTCTGGAAAATTATGTTTCGAAGATATTTAAAATATTCACCACTAAAATATTTAACAGATGCAATTTCCTAAAGTTGTTGATGAAATGCAATATTCAGAGCCAATATATACAGGAATCACACAGGTGAAGTGGATCCTTCTACTCGGACCTTAACTTCTTGACTCGAGCTTAATACCTTCTCCCTTGCTTATTCTTTATTTACACAGTGAGGATAAATATTTGTAAAAGGAGACAACGCAAGTGTCAGACAGTGATCTTTAATTCCTGTTGTCTTATTTTCACCAAGCTCCTGTGTGGTCCTCTTGCCCTGGTAGCCCTAGTAGAAGATTGAGATGGAAATTAGTAAATGACCAAGATACCAAGGTATCCATTCACCTCGGTTTACCCTGTATCTCACACAATCACCCTCTTCTATCATCAACCTTCTGCTGTGTGTACTGTCATTTATCATGAAGTTTTTTCCTCCAGCATTTTTAATTTCCTTGTTCCTCTTCACCTTCCCCTCTTCCTCCCCTCCCCTTTCCTTTTGGTCTCTTTCCGCTGATTCACTGCTTACAGACCACTTGGATATTGCAACCTATTTGTCCAAGCCAGAACTAGAAATACAGAAGATAAATGCTGTGGCATTCACTCCTGGGTGTGAGCTGCAGCAGTGAACAGAACCCATGCTGTTCTTACAAACACAGAACAACCAAGCCATCTCTGTACAGAGGCACTCGTATACAAAGAGAAAGGGTCTTCCTGCTTCATACACAATGCGCTCTGCTGCTGCACCGTGATTCCTTTCACTAACAAGGACCAAAAACTCCATTGCCTGCACCTGTTAAAACATGGTCAGCACTTAACAAGATTTCTGTCAAGCTAATTTTGAAATTCTTAGTTGGGAAAGATGCCATTTCAAGTCACGGAATCAGAGAGTGGCTGAGCTTGGGAGGCACCTCCGGAGGTCATCTGGTCCAACCCCCTGCTCAACCAAGGGCACCTAGAGCCAGTTTCCCACAACCATCTCCAGATGGCTTTTGAGTATCTCCGTGGATGGAGACTCCACAAGCTCTCTGGGCAGCCTGACCCAATGCTCAGGCACCCTGACAGTGAAAAAGTCTTCCCTGATGTTCAGAAGGAAACTCCTGTGTTTCAGTTTGTGCACATTACTTCTGGTCCTGTCACTAAACACTACTGAGAACAACATGACTAGATCCTTTTTGCACCCTCCCTTCAGGTATTGATAAGGTCCCCCTTGAGCCTTCTCTTCTTAAAACAACATCTTAAATAATTCAAATAAGAAAATGACTGAAGAAAAGCGAGTAGAATAAATGCTTGTTAATTTTGCTACTGAACTGAGTGGCATGCTCATAGCTGTGACAGGGGAGGAAAAGGAACAAAGCACCTGTCCTTCTCTTTCCATCACCGATGAATTTTCCAATGAATCAGGCTGCAGAAGCTCTCTCCCTTTCTTGCCACCATGAAGATCATCTTCCCAGTATACCCTCTGTGCCCCTAAGTAAGCAAACATTCTGCATGTTCCTTGTTGAGGGTAATGATAAGAGAACACAATGTAAACCTTTCAGTTCTGCAATGACTTCAATAGTTAGTAACAGCTGGCACTACCTGCCAAGCAAGAGCTCTTTGGCTGATCTTGCATACAGCTCCTCATCTAATCCTTTTTCAAGGAAGGACATACAACTGTGAGGCCAGAAGGCTCTCAGAGCACACAGTTCAGAGCACACAATTGTGCAGATCTTACATAGCAAGTGCCAGCAAATATTCTGCTTACACCATTTACGCCCACAGGTTTATTGCAGCTGGGTCTGGATGGTTCTGTCTACACTGAAGAACCAGATGGGCCCTTTCACTAAACAACCCAACACCAGTTCCCAAACAGATTTAGTTAGCACTAAATCGTGTTTCCTCTCTCTTGCTTCTTTAACTCAGTAAACTCGTATGATCCTTCTGCAGCTGCAGCTTAAAGTAAGGGAAATGCCTACAGGCAAAGCTTAGCTGCATAAACAGCATCTAAAAAAAAAAAAAAAAAAGATAAGAACAAGAACTGTTGATTTTACAAGCCAAGTGCATGTTACTGCTGCAAGTAAGTTTTTCATTACAACTAAATATCAAGAGGCTGGCCAGAGGAGACCTCCTCTAACACACGAAGCCTGCAGGAAGACCGGGCAGTTAGGTTTGATCAGCTCACTGAGAGGTACATCTGCAGCATCGTCAGGCAACCAACATTATTTCACATGCAGGTTTCAACACTGTGCAGAGAATCATTACAAGGTCCTTACAGCTTACTATTAATTTATGTCCTGAGATCACTGGGGCAGTGAATAAGTATTCTCTCAACCAAATACAAGCTTTACTCAACAGCCTTTTAGTCTTTTTAAATTCATAGCACTAAGATCAGCTGAAGGAAATTGCCTCTTTTTTTAATATGTAATTGCTTTTTATGTGCACGTTTTCAAGACTTGAAAATTTCAAAAAGGAAGAAGTCAGATAAAGAATGAGCAAAATAAATTCCTGATCTGTTTCATCATTATATCCTGCCAATCACTTCTACAGTAATCAAGGGAGGAAAAAAAGGAATAAGGAGTCTTCCCTTCCCATGGCAAGTAAAGGCTGGTGAAAATGGCACAGCTGTGGGGAAAACCAAACACAAATTTTAATCCAAATTCTTTATCCATACAATTCAGGGACAAGATAGATCAGCCAAGTGCTGCTTCTGTGGCTTTTTCCACACAAAATTTACCCAACACTATTTATATGGTGTAAATGGACACAAAACCGAAACAAATAATTTGCAAGACATGCAAAGCAATGACTCATGCTAGTAGAAGTTAAACTTCTGAATTTCTGTTTCACTGTCAGAGTGGCCTCTACTTCTCATGAGTGAGAGATTTCTGCATTCAGATAAAAGGGGTGTGCAGGGGCAGTCCAGAATTCTACTGAATTATTCATTGCACAGTTGTGCAGATATCAGGCTCAGATTAGATTTCTGAACACTTAGGACAATTATGCTAGGCAACATTTATCACTAAATGAATTTAGCTGACCTAGTGGATGACAGTCTTCGTTCAATACTTAGAACTGCACTAAAATTTCTGCAATGAAATCAGATAACATGCCCAACAATGCAGACACCAGGCTAAATTCAACTAATTTTACAAACTCTTGATGAGAACTTGAAGTGGAAACCATGTTATATTCTCTTGGCTTAAACTCATAAAACTGATGAAACAGTGAAATTTCTGCTGCATTTCCCTTAGGGTTTAGATGTTCTCAAAGCCAACATCACTGGCCTGAATCTGAAACAGGGTTTTTTTTTAATCATATACGAACAGCTTGAGGACCACATACTTCCTATGGTAATTCTAGGAACTCTGAAAGTACACCATCTGTACTTTAATAAATCCACAGTAGATTAAGACCATGTGCCATATTTATCAGCACGTTGTTACTCTATATCTTGTTCTCAGGAAGACGGCAGTTCCTTAAACTATAAAATTCTTTAAAGACAACAATTGCACCCACCTTTAGAATAAGAAACAGAGGAACTACATGGCCCCTTTTGCTATACCTGTAGCATGCAGCCCTGAGATTATAGGGAGCCTTAGTGCAGGGAATCACCAGACAGGCACACTGGGGGAGCAGTGTTAATAGGGAGGGAAAGGAAAGAGAAGCTCTTTGAAAACAAAACCAATCTAAACCCAAACAGTTATCAGAATAGGAAAACGGATGGACAGAAGATGGATGAAAGAGGATGAAGGGGGCAGGGGGAGAGGGATGGACACAAATGGAAAAATAAAATCTAGTGCTGTGAATTACACCATAACTTAAAGACATGCTCAGGACTCCAGAATTCTCACAAAATCAGCTGGAAACAACCAAAAGAATGTGGGGTGAGATTTTCGAAAGAGCTCAGAACTGGATTGTCTGACAGCACGAAAAACAACAAGAATTTCACCCCTAATTTCAGCAAGAGTTAAGTCCACACCGAACATAAGAAAAAAATCCCACTCATTTACTTCATTCACTCCATGCCCAGCAGAAGTAGTTGTGGCACTTCTTCTATGGCTTCCTGCTCTTGTCTGCCTGAAGCACCACAGGACCTCTGATCCCTGTTCCAGCTGAGCATCTCCAGCTAAAAAAGGGTAACTTCTGCATCCAAAACTGCACATTTACATCTTTCTAGCAAACTGGCACTAAACAACACTATCCGGACTGTGAACATTTTTGGTCTAAATCTCTCCCTTGAAGAGACTAATTTATATTTGAATCTCACAGTCTGTTAGTTGAATACTATTAAAAACACGTAATCCATACTTTCCTAGGAAGGGTGCTCTTAAGTGCTCTCCCTGACACTAGTTCAAATTAATCAGATGATAAGAATATAGTGACATTTTTAAGGTTCAAAACACCTTGATTATTAAGGCAATACACAATTTAAATGCTTGGTGAAATGGACTATAAAAACGGCTTTATCAAACCACAGAAGTAAGAGTTTCTCTTGTAACATTAATCACAGGAACTGTGAAAGAGACTGATTCTACTGTCCTTGTTCAAGTTCCCATGGAGGTTTTGCTTATCTAAGGAATGCTAAATCAGGTCTTTAAGAGAAGCTGCATTTTGAAGGAAGACCTTCCAGTGCATTCAGAGTTATACATAATGTCAGACACTTTTTATTTCTAAAATCCATAATCCGCATGACAGGTAACATGACAAGCAACATGCAGAGTCTCATGATGGGCAAAGTGAAGAGAACAGGTACTTACACTAAAATGGTGTTACAATAGTACACTATAGACAGAATGACAGAGCAGTTTCACTTGGACCAAGTAAACAGAAAGAGGCTGGGAAACCTTTCACTACTGTCAAAACATAAATGTATCCTGGCAGCAGCTTTCAGTTGAACACCTATTCATTTAGACAGAACTAATACATGAGGCCAGTGTTCAAAATGCGCTCCTAAAAAACATCTACATTCATCACTTGGGAATGAAGGGAAAAGATACTGAAAACAGTAAAAAATAGTGAAGTGGGCACCAGTGCTGAGTAATCTAAGCTCTAGCAAATTATGCTGCAATATACTAAGCTGCTGTTCACAATTGTGGTAAGTCTGTCTCTTCTTCCCTCTCTGACTGCCACAATGCAGTATTTTGACAGGAGACAGAACGTACAGGACTCTCTAGCATAGTTAATTAAGTATAGTTGTTTATTCCCTAGGCCTGCATAAAGATCTGCTGCTGAGAGGGGAATTGGAGAAACGAACACTATGGAAAACACTGTATTAATGCTAACTTGTTTACTCATAGCTCCTCAGTCACTTCCTCCCACTGTTCAATTACTCCAACAGTCTCTACACTGTGCTTGCCTTGGACCTGCAAAACAGAAGTGTAAGTTAGGGAAATAGTAAGTAAATGCCTTAAAATGGTGACAGAAACAGAGTAATGGTCAGTTCTTCAGGGTACTGCTGCCTTGATATTACTTGTATATAATGTATATAGACATAGTGCTTGAGAAAACTTTTTTCACTTCCCTTGCAGGAGCTGGCTTTATTTATCTGCTATATATCCCTGGGCAGTACAAAAGGAGCCAGAATTTCTGCCCAAGCTTAAACAGCACACCCTGGGCCTCATGACAAAGACTACCTAGCTCCTCTTATTACTATCACCTTCTCTGATAAGCACTAGCAGTACTGAGCCCTCTATTTTGCTACTTCTTGCACTTGGTTTTACTGTTGGCTTAAGCAAGTTTAAGCTGTACTTGCAGTTACAGCTTAAAAACTGCGAAGATGATATGAGGCAATGACATGAGGATTTTCCAGACAACCATAGTATTGAGGTGTAAATGCTACCGGTTCCATGAATAAATTTGAGATTCGGGGACTACTAGAGAAATCTTACTAACACTAGACTTTTTTTTTTTTTTTTTTTTAAGGAAGAAACCCTACAAATAGGCACAGTTGGCTGTGAAATAAACCCACAACAACAACTGGTAGTCACACTGAAGAGGCAGTCACATTGTTCAAGTAATCTAACCCTTAACAAGAAAAAGTGGTAAGAAACGTACTGTAAGAGACAAGCCACATCTTCAAGGTTATTTACTAAGACACGGGTCTTCTGAGAACTTTAGGTGCCTGGTCACCATCTAATTAAACATTGCTGTACATAACAGCTGCCTAAATATCTGTGACGGTCTGAATCAATCCCCTGTTTTTCATCCTTTCATCCTTCAGTTTCATCCTTTTAGACGAATTACTCAAAGTAAAAGAACAGATTAACTTTCAATATTGCAAGCCAACAGAGTAATAGGGCTTTAGAGATTCTTCAGGAGATGTCTGGTTACAAATATGCCTCCAACAGCACAGGAAATCATGATAAGAAGAAAGATTAGCTTGTGATTCTGAAGATTGTCTAGATTACTTACACTTAAAGAAGGATAGTGCCTTTTTTTTTTTCCTTTTCCACTGAATTTGGTGAGAAAATCTTAGCTTTCCAGACAAATGCATCAAACTGCTGAAGAGATCAGAAATCTAATCTAACATCCATGCACATCCTCTTAGTCTTACACAGGAAAGGACATTGGCGTCAGGAACACAGCAATGTTATTCAAACTATTGGGATATTATAGGAGAACCATACTTGCACCAACAGATTATCCTAGTTTCATGCATCAACATACTAACATAGCCTCGCCTGATTCAAAAATGCAGTAACCCCTGTACAACCTATTTCAACAAGGGACTCTTCTGTCCTTTTGCTATACTCACAAATACTGCAGCAAAACCCCACTGCAAACTGGAATCTACTTCCTATTGACCAGACCATCCATTTCCATCACTGAGGGATAGGTTTGAATCTCCTGAATGAGTCCAGATGCTCTTTGGATCAAATCACTCCAGCATGGCCCTCAGCCAGGCCCAGTCCAGCTGCTGCCTGGATCAAACCCCTTCAGCATGGCTCCCTGCCCAGTCCAGCTGCTCTCTGGATTAAGTAACAGTTCCTGGTCTGTCCAGCAGCTCCTTCTCCTTCCTCATACACCAAACATGCACCACGAACTCCTGTCAGACCAGCTTACTGAGCGTAGCCACTTGGGTGAGAAAGAACATCCTCTCTTGGATTCAGCCAGCAAGCCATCCCTCCAAAGACACTACAGTTACGGGAGATGGAGTGAAATGAAACTTTCATTGGTGAACAATTTACTTGTCACACTTTCGCAGTCACTTAGTCACAAAGAAATACAATTTCAGGTTGATCAAAACTAGCTCTAAATTGGTGCCCAAATCCTCCAAGTAGATTAAGGAAAAAAACATGTATATAAAATCTCATGCTCACCTGCCTTATTACAGAGATTAAAAACTGACCCATACATGCCATGGATTTTCAGCCCTCTTCAGTAAGTGTTGCTTCCTCTTTCTTTGCTCCAGTTGTGAGTGTACTAAACAGCAGATGGGAAGTAGCTAGATACTGATCTCCGAAATGCTCTCTGCCAGCATTTCTAGTCAGTTTGACTCCATGGTTTAGCACACAATGCTGAGTGGAAGGAGACTGCAGCTCAGAAGCCAGCAGGGAAAGGAAGGGTCGTAAAAGATGGGGCACAGGGAAACCACAGACATAACATGAAACAGGGTGGAGAGGAGAATGGAGCGATAGCTACAAAAACCAAAGCAGAACAGGGTACATACTGCAAACCCAGTAAATTGTAAGGAGTGGAAAATGAAAAAGAGGCAGAAAGGGAAAAAATGAGCATAGGAAAGAGAAGCAGCCTAGAAACATGTAACAGCAGTCAGAATTCTGCAAATGTTCCCATTCCTTTTGTTTCACTAATTTTGAAAGACATTATAAACTTACAGTTTGTGAAAGTTCTACATTTTGAGGCAGGGAGCACAAGGATGTCTCACTGGAAACGCATAAGAAACCTATTGTTAGGGCACTGCAATGGTTACTACGACTAATGTCACTTGCATTCATTTAAGGAAAGCGTATATCAAATTCAGCTAGATAGGGTGAGATGGCAGCCTCAGTAAGGCTCACCATTGACTTCAATATAACCAGGACACCACACTTCCCATTAAAGACACAGTTCCCAAGTTGTATCTAATTTTTATCATGTGTTTTTGACCATAGTATGCATTGATGTATGATAATCAGCAAAACTGCAATGTTAATGAAGCCATATAAAGTAAAAGAGAATAGCAAAAACATTTTCAAGCTACTTCTTACACAGTAATATCTCATGTGAGGATTACACCACCCTCTTCTGCACTACTAGTTTTCCTACGGTGTGTGAAGGATCAAGAGCATGAAAACAGTCATTATAGTGAAGCCTGCATGTGAGACATAACTTGTTTCACAGCTAATTCTAACTGTTTTCATATTTAACTTCACAGTATAAAATAAGAGGCAGTAAAGCAAAGATCAGCACTGATCTAAGACCAAGACATGGAATCAAGTGGAAGGGCTCCGGCAAAGTAAGATGCTACACAACATGAAAAAGGGCTCATCTGTCTCACCTATGGATTTTAAAGGAGAAATTGGTATTTTTAACAAAGTCCACATTACAGAAACAGTAACAATATTATCCAGCTCCAGCTCTACCTTCCTGGGAAGAAGAATAAAAGATACCCGGAGAATGACATACAGCAAGCACTTCTTGCACTGTACATTAATAAAACTGCTAAATACCACATCGGGCTCAAAACCAACAGTGGAGTGACACCTGTCATTAAAAGGGCCTACGAGCAAATAATTTCCTACAGTTAGAGTGCATTTTCATTTTCTCAGCCTGACAGATCTCTAACACTCTCCCTGATCAAGCCGTCAACACAAAAGGTAGGACGAGTCGGAGCGCAGGCAGGTTTCTGCCTCTGCGGACCCTTCCTCACGGACCCCGCTACCAGGGGCTGCTGGCGGTCAGCCCGTACCTGTTCTCGGTCCGAGGAAGGGGCGTTAGGGGCGGCCTGAGGGCTCGCACCACTTTCGGCGTGACAGTAGCTATTCCCGCGTCCTCCTCCCAGCCCCTGGCAAGCAAGACGGGAAAACAAAGTTGTCAAAAGCAGTGATTAAACATCACCAGACGTGAGCGGCCCCGGTCTCC
>NW_009929498.1:0-10813 GCF_000696875.1 Nestor notabilis
CAAAGACAGCACAACACCCAAGGGAACCAAAGCATGTGTGTGAGGTCCCCTGCTCAGGCTTCACATATGTCTGCTATGTCTACCCCACTGTTCCGCAGCTGATTCACCTTGCATCAAGGCTGCTAAGTTCAGTAGAACTAACATTACAAACCTGAGTTTGTGAAGTCTAACCTATACGCCCCTATGTTTCTAAACACAAAGGATATTTTCAAATGCAAGTTTTGAGAATGTGCATGTGGTTTTTAGTAAATTAAATGTTAACACCAGAAAAATACTGAGTTTTCCATCTTAGATGCCATGTCTCTACAAAAATAAATACATAATGAAATGCAATACCTGTCTTGCAGCAAGGTGCTCTCAATTCGCCAAGGACAATGAATTTTGACAAAATACTCCTCAATTTCACAGTCTTCCCCTGTCTCAGGTGTAATTTGGCAAAGCTTAGCCAAATTCCCCAAGACATCTGTTCATTCACACAAAAAGCAAGCTGCAATGGTTTGCCAGCCGAGATACCACCTTCTGAGAAACCAAGGCTCTTTGATTTAAAATCCATGTGAAACAATAGTTGCAGGGAGATCAATTTCATCATCTCTCTCTGTTCTCATAGCAACATCATCAGGTGTTCACCATCAGGTGATGTACAGCAATACCACCCCAGCAAAAACCAGCGACCCCTAATTTCTTAGCACCACACTGTTCCTTTAGATATTTCAGAACTGCATCAGCTTCTCTGAAACATATATAAGCAAATACAAATTAAGCACCCATAGTAAAACTGATATTTGAAAATATGAAAACACAGAGATACATATAAGCGTCCCCCATACCCTGCTGTTACTATATTTTCTTTCACATACTTTAAATAAATTATTATTTCAGATAAATATTAGGGGTTGCTAATCTGAAATCATCAGAAAGAGAAAACAAAAATATCTGAACGGAATTAAATAAAAACACAACACGAATAACACACACTGAAGAGAAAAAAAAAAGATGGAAAGTAGATGATTGATTAAACCCCTACCTATGAGTTCAAAAAGCTTAAAATTCTCTGAGAAGCTGGATGCATTTTTGCTTTGTAAACACAGACAGAAAAAGTAATAAAAAGCTTTATGGAGAATTCTATTCACTGGGCAGTCAAAATACTGATAATAGCTGTAATTTAGTGTCTAAGAGATGTGCTGCGGGAAAGTCAGTGTAACAAAAATGGTAGATATTTTCAGAATTTACAATGCAGCTTGAAATACACCTTGCCCAGATGCTGTGTTCTGAAAACACCCATTTACCCCTGAAGAAGGTGGTACCATGCAGAGGCAGTGAAAAGAAAGTACAGGTGGGAGAGAGATTGCAGTTAAGTCTTTTATATCACCTCAAGACTGTATTTTCAGCCCCAGTTGCTCGCCCCACTGGGGCACGAAGCTATATATGCCCTCAATAAGTCAGCTTTGCAAATACCACATGATCCACCAACATGCAAATGCACACAGAAGCAAATTAAGTGCCAAAAAAAATCTTTCCTTGCTGGAGCTGACACTCAAAACACGTGAAGCGCCTGTAAGAAATGCCAGGCAGAGCCCAGCCCTTCCTTCCCACCGCTGCAGAGAGGGGACAGACTCTAAACTAAAATGTTTCCACAATAACTGACCCCTCTGAGGCAGGAGCTCTGTGGAAATGATTCCGTTATGTCTCACATAACTTTCTCAACAAACACATAAGCCCAGCAACCTTCAACACAGCTACTCCCAACAATCCAAGAAAGATATTTGCTCTCTCAGGAAGTTAATTAGTTTGGTCTCTAATTAGTGAGCCCTTATCAGCATTGTCTTGCCACTATCTTCCTTCTGCGTTATTAGGCAGCACAGCATCTCTGCTAGTGGCAGGTCTTTGCTGGTAAATGCTCAGGCAGTGTTGCACATAGAAGGAGAAAACATGATACTCTTCTTGGCACAGCCAGCCCTCACTGTGCCCTGACAACAGATGACAATATGCAAGGCCAGGCTAGATGGGGCATTAAGCAACCTGGTCTAGTGGAAGGTGTCCCTGGCCATAGCAATGGGGTTGGAACTAGATCTTTAAGGTCCCTTCCAATCCAAACCATTCTATGATTATCCAGCCATCAGCTACCCGGGGCCAGTTACACCATGCTGGGTAAGTACTACAGTGCATTCAAAAACTCTTCTTCTCTCCATACAGTATCTTAAAGTATCAGTCCATCACACTCAGTGAGCCTCAAGATAAGAATTATGCATTCTCACTGCTGTTTCACTGGTCATTTTTAAACCATGCTTTTTGAGGCAGAGGAAGCAACTTGCAGTCTATGTGATCAACATTAGATGACAAAACTCTTCACTAAGCCACCACTGAGAGAGTTGTCCTTGGACTCTGTTCAAGGCAAAATAAAAGGTCATCTATTCCATCCAATTCTAAGGAGTCATTAAAAAAGGCCACTTTCACTGACAGATCAGCTGCACACAACCTCAAACAAATGAAAACAATCAAACAAAAGGAAAAGGAAAAGAAAGCAAAGAAACCAGTATCTGACAGCAGATGTGATATCCAGGCAGTGTGATATCCAGCTCCCTGACATCTTACTTGTTTATTTTCCTGGGACCTCGAGTTTTCAGCCAATCGTCAAACTTGGACCAGTCATCAGAAGGCTTCCAAGCTTCTCCTCCTGCAAAAAAGTCTAGGCAGATGGTTCTACATGCACACAAAAAACCCTAATTGAATGAATTAATGAAACATCATCAATTTTTTTAGCCCTTCATAGCAGGAAAGGTTTTTATCCAGGCATAATTTTTATTTCATTTCTTTTTCCTGAGAAAGTAATGTTTTTAAATACCATTGTTAACTATTCTACAGAAATGCCTATGAGCTTTAGAAAACATTGATGGATATGTACATAGTCTTTTTTTAATGACTAAAGCACATTAGAATCACAACTTGTGATACAAATCTGGAAAATGTGAATATTTTTGTCTCTAGTATTTTACCTGCTCTGAGTGTAATTTGAAACTACACACAGCAAAGCAACAGATTATCTTGCAAAAGAAGATCAAACTAGGTCCCGACTACAACAATTCCAGATTTTGCATATAACATAATGCAATTTAACATAAAACCATCATTAATGAGTTCCATTTAAACAAAGACAATTCCATAAAATTGTTCTTTACTACAGAGCACATCATGAGGCTTTCTTATGAGCTATTGAAAAAACCCACCAAACATCCAATGGACTGAGGTCAGCAAAGAACAAGTGAAGGGAGAATGTGTGGGGCGAAAGAGAGGAGTGTTTTACTGTGCACATCATTTAGTGACTGGATAAAGGGAAGTACAGTAAGAGGCCACTCTGTACCAAAGAGTTCCAGCACCATGGTGATGCCCAAACCGTGATTCAGGATGACCTTGGTTGAAATGTGTTGTGAGACCAGCAGCAGAATTGTGGTGGTGTGGGCACTAGTGGATAATACAGTCTCCTCATGCAGAAGGAAACCAGCAAGGACTCTGGAGACTGCCATCACTAGGTCACCCCCAGATGCTGCTGTATTTTCTTCCGGCCCACAGGGAAGCATTGAGATCCTTGCAAAACTCCGATCGCTGCCTTCGGCTCTCTCCCTCCCTCCCCTGACACACCACGTGTATCTGCATGATCATGGTGAAACGACTGGATCAGTTTGGCCTAAAGCAAATCAACATATATTGCAAGTATACTCATGTTTGGAAAGGTAGAGGCAAAATTACGCAACCTCTGGATAAGTACCTGTCAGAAAGGCTACATATTGCTTTGAAAGTGAGTCTTCCCAAGCCCACCTAGAACACGTTCTTTCCCATTCAAACTACCCTGATAAGAACTACAAGCCACCAGTCTTAATGTGGTCTCTGAAATACAACTCTCATAGCTCCTCATCCCATACTGCAGTGGAAAAAATCCAGCTATTTTCCTCCCAATAAACACTGGTGCACAAGATCAGCAACATCTTGAAGCAGCCGGGGAAGACACACATGGCCGCTCTTCATTCAGACACTGCTGCCTGAAAACTCTCAGCTGTCCTCCTGCCTAGAGCAATGGAAACACCAGCCATTTGATCGCTGCTGTATTAGCAGTAATGGTGGAGGGAAAGAAGGTATTAAAAGAGAAGTATAACATGGCACGAATCACAGGGAAAAATTACTACATCCAGTCTCACGTTGAGAATGATTGCATTTAGTCGTGAGGCAAACGTAATTCCAATTATGGAGCAGAATAGGGGATGTCAAGTCCTCAGGAAAGGCAGTAGCAAGGAGCAGACTATAGACCAATTCATTGTTCCAGTGTATCAGAAAACCCTAATCCTCACAAAGGTAGCATCTTTATCTCAGAGACATAAAGCTCCTTTCGCCTCCATAGACAGACTTCAGCCATGTTACTTCCATCACGCTCCACAGGCTGAGAGCATTAAAGGCACCTTCTCTCAAAATTAGACTACTGCAGTATTAGGTGGAGGTTTGCTTTTTGGAACTGCAAGCCAGTCCCAATCCTTTATGAATGTTTGCAGTGTATACTGCAAACAGAGTACCCTGCAGCATACCCAGTTATTGTAAGATGTTGCTGCATTTTGGAATTTAACTGCTCTCGGGCACTGAAAATAAGTGTGAAAGATTTGCAGGGGGGAAGGGGATTGTATTTAATTCCCCATGTGTGCATATGATTCATTCATATGCACATATTCAATGTGCATATTCAATATCATATCAAAATGTTACATTAATATTTCTGCTGATGAAAATCTGTTTAAATCCCATCATATAATTTTGCTTGAATTACTGTTTTCTAAATACTCTAAAAACACAATACCCACTTCTGTTTTGGAACACACTAGTTTTTAAAGCCATCTCACAACGAAAACCATTAGAATCACTTTTTACTGCATTGTGCATTCTGTGCATGCAGTCACTTCTGTAAACACAAAGCATAAAGGAAGCATGTCTGTACTCTGCAAGATTTCACAACAATCTTTGTAGTTTTGTATTATGGAAATATATCACTCGAACTGCTCTGGTAATAGTTTCCTCTTATGTATGGGAATAACAGTTCTAACAGAAGGCTAGAAATGAAGAAGAGTGGGATTTCTTGGAGAAGGAAGGGTTTCTTACATGTATCCATTAGTTGCTAGCATATCAGCTATGTATCTGGTGTTTGGGAGTTCCCATCCAAATATATCATGAATCACAATCACAGCCTTGTCTGTGCTGGCAGATGGTTTGCACACATACGCCTTGATGTGCTCAACTTGTACTTCCTGCCCACGGCCTCCATAGTCAAACCTGTCTCCAATATCACATGGGCAGGGCCTCGATTCATTAGACATCTAGGAATCTGCAGGAAAGCAAAAAGGGCAAACATTGATAAAATTTATTTGCAGTAACAACTTTCATGATGGCTCATCATCTTCATGCAGTCCCCACAGTCCCCTGCAGACACCTCATAATCCTTGCAGGATCAAGTAATACCTACTTGATATTGCAAGGTTATAAGTGAAAGCTCCAGATGGTTGTTGTAAACAGGCACTTGGCACCAGCCCTTTCTAGTTGTCATAAATATCCATGAATTCCAGGTCAGTCAGCATAACCCAGGCGTGCGGTAAGGCCAGAAGAAGGGCTTATGTCAGGCTACCGTTCCTAGCTTTGTGCCTGGAGCCATCCTGCTTGGGATAACTACATTTCCATGTGATGTCCGTGCACACTGTGACCCATAACCATTCCTCTCATGTGGTCTTACGGTTCCTCCTCACAGGCTGGCACCTGACAACTTCTTGCTGTTACTCCTGTGAGACTCCACTGTCAGCATGCTGCTTTTCTGACTACTTTTTCCCTTCAAGTTTTCATTGTGTGTATCCCCTTTCCCTTCCTCCATGGAGAATCCAAGGCTGCTACTGCTGCCTACACACACTTTGCTGGTCCCTTGTATCCCCAGGGAACCCTTCATTAACTGGCATCTCTAAAAGTTCTAATAAATCAACTCAAAAAAGGTAAATCAGCAGAGGCTTTTCTCTGAGAGTTACACACTACATAATCTGAACTGAGAGTGGTCAGAGGAATACAGACATACACCAGTGCTGTGCATATAACATACCCTCGTACATCACAGATACGTAACTTCTCTAGAAGTATACATTGTAAAGGTGAAACTGGACACTCCTCCATTTCTCCTCAAGTGAAGAAAGGTTTCTGAACAGTTTATGACCTTAGATGTCTTCTCAGGAGAATCCCTCAAGCTCAGATGTTCTGGGTTCAGCTACAGCAGTCATTTTTTCTCCTTCTCAGTAGCTGGTGCAGTGCTGTGGTTTTGACTTTCAGTCTGGGAACAACGCTGATAACACCGATGTTTTTAGTTGTTGCTAAGTAATGTTTACTCTGACCAAGGACTTTCTCAGTCTCATGCTCTGCCAGAGAGGAGGGGAAGCCAGGAGGAAGCAGAGACAGGACACCTGACCCAAACTGGCCAAAGGGGTATTCCATACCACAGCACGTCATGCCCAGTATATAAACTGGGGGGGAGTGACCTGGAAGGCCCAGATCACTGCTCAGGCCAGGCTGGGTATCGGTTGGTGTGTGGTGAGCAATTGTATCCTCTGCCCGTGTTATTTCCCTTATCATTATCATTATTATTGGTAGCAGTAGTAGTTTGTATTATACCTTAGTTACTGGAGTGCTGTTATCTCAATCCGTGGGAGTTACATTCCTCCAATTCCCCTCCCCATCCCTCCAGGAGCACGGGGAGGAAGGAGCGGGGGGGAGTGAGCGAGCAGCTGCGTGGTTCCGAGTTACCAGCTGGGCGTAAAGCACGACATCAGTTTAACTCCTTGTTCCTCTCAACTGGCCATAAGACATGGCAGCATCTTTTAAACCAAACTAGCTTTTGTTGCCCCCTACTCTTCCCCCTCCACCAAGAAGTAAGTGGTTATACACAGAGCATTTTTAATACCCCAATCTGAGAAGCTGTTTAACCTAGCTCTGTCGTCACTCTTAACCGATCAAAATGGCACTGTTATTAACAAGAGCTAGTCTCTCTTCCCATGTAAATGCATGCACTGGAACTGTATTCCTTGATCTGGCTGGCCCTCTTACTAAAGTGGTGGCAATAAAAATCAAATTTTCTCTTCAATGCACAACTATTTTTGCTAAGAATATATCTTAACCATTTATTCCCTTCTAGATTCTCTAACTCAAACAGATGCCTAATAAGACCTTTCATATACTTCCAGTAGTCCTCCCCAATTTCTCTGCTATGTATGTGTGCAACATGGTAAACAGTATCAAAAACAAAACAAGAAAACACAGTAAACAATAAAACAAATTACTCCAAATCCTGCCTCTTTACACCAGTTATACTCTTTTCAGAGGACAATGTACTTTGGGGTGATACACGGAGAGGTTCCCATCACCAAGAACCATCCCCTTTAAGGACGCCTCTCAACTGTCCCTTTTTTGAACAAAGCTTGTCTCCTGACCTTTTGCAGTCAATCTCCACATAACCTCCAAAACATGCAGCTGGAGTTTAACTCGACAGTCTTTGCCAGCATTACAGTGAGGCAGAAGAACCTTTCCTAAGCCTCAGGCAAAGGTGTGACACTTGAAATACACGGGTGTTACTGATCAGTTTAGAACAACTCTACCATCCTGCTTGCTAACTGTTTTCTTTCACCAGCAGTTCATGTGAGCAGTAAGCTGACAAAAAGGGATTTCTATTTAAGTAAAATACTTGTTTCTTTTAAAATAAATCTGTTAAAAATACATGTTAAAACACAATCTGTGTTTAAACAAAAATAACAGTATTGCCGAGTTTTAATACACAAAACCAAAATGCTGCATTAATAAGTTTTTTTAAAAAGCATAATGGTTTGAAGAATGTTTGCGAATTATTCAGAATTATACAGAAATTATACAGAAAGGGATAAATCATCTTGTACTGCTGAGGCTCTCTCCACAAACATGCCAAAATTCACAGCATAACCTCCCTTTGAACAGAGTGAATGCACGGTAAAAAATAATAATTAAACTGATCTTCAAAAGTACATAAGAATAGTTCACAGAAGAGATTAACAGAAATGTTGAGCAGACCATGAGCAAAACACCTTTTTCTCACCACACCCCGCAGAATTTATCTGGTACAGCTAAAATACATTTAAACAAAAATTGCAGGAACCTATGATTTTAAAAGTTACTTATTAACTGAATTCTAATTTTCACCTATACGTAGTTCAACGACCACAAATTTAATGAGCAGAAGGTTGTTAGTTTAGAAATCTGATTGTATTTGCAGTTTAGAGCAGCTCTTTGCACTTGTATGTGAGATTAGCTCTTTGCATTTGTAGAAGTTTAAATGAAAACCAGTTCAAACTTGTTGCGGCTGAGACACGAGGACTTTTAGCATGCCAGCTACTCAGGTCTGGACTCCACCTAAGAAATCAGCTGCATTGCCATCTCTTTTGACTTTTTTTCAGAGCTTTACAAAGTGTGAATTTCAGCATGACTTTAATATGCTGCATGCTTTGCCTTCTCCCAAAGAACTACTCACTATGCAGACTCACGGTTCTAGACACTCTGTCACATTTTATCAAGGCCAAACATGACATTATTTACAGCCCATATCTGGCCTTAATCTACCATTCCCAGTTTCAAGATTTAGGCTGTCACATAAGACTCCTCTATAAGATAAAAACAAACAGCAAAACAATCTTACCGAAACTCAGCTTAGGCAGAGAGTCCGATCTGTGAATTTCTAGTACTGAACCTGCACTGTTCTTCCACCCACAGTGGTGAACCTAGGGCTACACCAACAACACAGAAATGTGTTGATGGTAAACAAGACTCAAACCAGCTTTAGTTTGAAATGCATCTGTGCCTTCTCCTCAATTCTTCTATTTATTCTTCCCATTGCTCATCAGCCCTTTTCCTGCTTCCTATTCATGAAGGTGGCAACCCCCTGTTTTCTCATCCAGTGAGCTCTTATCCCCAAGTGACAGGATTGCTAGACAAGAAACTGGGAAAAATGGCTCCCAGAACAGTCCATACCATAGCAGAGGCTTCTCCTACCTTTAATGAGCACTAGTGATGCTTGGGTGGCAGAAGTTCAGATTTACTACTTGCTATTATTTGAATGCTACTTCTTCAGTGATATATATTCAGGTGGCCTAACGTGATTGTCTAATCATGTTTAGATAAAAGATTTGCAAGGATATTAATTCACCTGTTTGGAACCAATATGGTTTGTCACAGTTAAAATTCCCTTAAACAGCTCAATATACCTCTATTTATATTTGTTTACATGAGAAAAAAGATCTTGCTCATGATGAGCAAGCATAAACAGAATACCCTCAGGGTACAACTCAAATCACGCTGCTTCCATCTCATTGGCTTATCAAGTTTTAATGGTATCCCAAGGCAATCCGAATTTGGCACATAGAGGAAATAAACCGATAGACATTCAGTAGAGCAAAATAAAACGCAGGGTGTGGTGATGTATCACTACTGGGGCTCCTTTTGAGCAACTACAGAGTTCCAAGCAGGAAGAGACATTCCACCTTTTACTTTAATCCAGCAGGCTACAGTGCCTTGCTGCATGCAGAGACAAGATTCAGCAGTTTTGCTTGCTACAGCATCCCGCTTAAGTAGGAAGCCAAGTTCCCTCTGACAGTGGGGTACCTTACTGCAGGATTTGACAGGGATCATTCAGAGTGTTACTGTAATTAGAGCCAAACGGCCCTGAAAGCCTTCTTCATGACAGTCAAGGAGAGGGGCCCCATCTTGTGGACGTTTCCTGGAGCGAGCATGGCTGTGAAGCTGTTCACCACAGTGGTGTTAATACAGTGCTGAAAAGCTAGCTAAAATAGCCATCTGCGTCAGGTCTCACCGAAACCAGAGTTACATCTGGGCTGAGCAGCTACGGGTTATGGGCAGAAAACACCTCCTTTCTTTCTCTAGAAGCAAACCATGCTCCCCTTCCTGCACGTGTGAGGAATCCTGCCTCAATACTGCTTTTAAAGACCTGGCAGAAAGTTTACATACTGCCTGCAACCTCCTAACCTGCACGCTGAGGAGGGGCAATGAGCGCAGAGGGAAACGAACCAGGATGAGGCCAGGTCAGCCACCACCACCACGTTAACCAGTCAAGCCTGGAAACAATTCATGAAGGGCCCAGAAGCCATGTCATCTACATCCATGTGCTATGAACGGCGGGAGAGACACATGGCTGGAGACACCCTCTGCCAGCCCTGATGACCCCTCATCTCCTACAAAAATAATATCATATATGGCACTGCCTTCACAAACTCACAGTACTTGGGTGATTTTTCCAAGGTCATGAAGGCATGTGTAAGGACAGGAGTGATGCCAAGGGCCTGGAGTTCTTTCTGGGCTATGTGGGAATGCTGGAAGACCTGAACCCTCGGCTACACAAGATACAGCTAGGGACCAGTATGACCATCTGGGCACATGAGCTAACATGGACTCAGGTTTTGACGCCACAAAGCATCAGGCTGGCACAGAGATTTGGGTGGCTTAGGTTTGCCCCTGGAAGTCAGTCCTCCCTGCAATCCCCCATCATGGGCCAGAACAGCTCCTAAGCCAGACGGCGCCGTTCGAGGCTTCACCTCGAGGGGTTTTGAAACTCTCCAGAGAGGGCGATTTCATCACTTCTCGGGGCGGGTTGCTCCCGAGCTTGATCGTGAAACATCCTCCCATCCTCGGATCTCAGCGCTTCCCCTAACGCCGGCTGCATCCCCGCCTTCCTCTCTGCCGTCCTGACGGGGCCCCCTCCGCGACACACGGA
>NW_009929499.1:0-2377 GCF_000696875.1 Nestor notabilis
CATGAGGTTGGCATCAGCCCACCTCACAACTTAAATGGCACCAGCTAGATTTGCCTGGAGCTCATTTAACCTCTCTTTGGAGTTATGTACATGGAGACTGAATTAGCTAAGCTACTTTTTCACTGATTTCCCAGCATTATCACAGGCAGGTAACAGTCCTACTGACAACTCTTTTATATGCTGTTGTCAAAGATCTCTGTATCTTCCTACTTCCTAGTAGTCAGGAAATGGACTTACTGTTTTGGAACTACGAGTGCTCCTGGCTGACCTAAAAACTTCCTCCAGACCCATGGCTGGCAAGGTCATGAACCCACCACAGGGGACTGCTGATTGCTCTACTGCTTGCAAAAATAGGTAATATCTTTCCCATAGTTAGCCTTTCTATTATTGTGCCAAGCACTCCAGGAACTACATCTTGTGTCCAGGCCATTTGCTGTGGTCATTATTTCCTTAACAGAGGTGTGGTCCCATGCATGTGAAGTAATGTTAGTATAGTATTTGATTTCCTCTGAAAAAAAAAATATTAGAAACAAAGTCAACAGTGCTTGTATATAACCTGGAGTGAAGAAGCCTACACAATTCTGGAGCCAGTAGATACATTAACCATTGCACTGAGGGCAAGGACATACATCTTTGTTCGTGTTGTTCTCTTCTGTTTTCAGAAACAGAGGGAAAACCAATCTCAACTCCCCTGGGCAGTACACGGTGACATTCTCCTCTGGTTGTTACAGATTTTAGTGCCAAGTTTCTTTGTCTCTTTTTACGTGATGTTCCCGGAAACCCTGAACATATTTATTAGCATTATTAAGAGCATAAATCCAAAATAAGAGGGACACAAAGGTCTCTCCATAGTCTTGTCTTGGCTCCAACTCAGCACTGAGCCTGAAATTTACTGGCTTGGGGTTTTTTGGGGTTTGTTTTTTTTGACTACATTTTCAAGACCAAGTCCCCTTCAGAGGTTAAAGAGCTGTTGTGAACATGCACAGAGATCTATATTCTGGCTGGGGCATGCTGGTGCCCTCCCATACCAAACCCAGCATCTCAGACAATCACAAAGCACTCCGCATCTGTCAGCATACTCAGGCTATCCTATGAACCCAGACAATGACTCAGGCTTTCAACAAAATAGAGGCAGAGGAAAAAACAACTGTGGTTATCTGGCAATGCAGAGCTGTCTGATCTCACCCCTAACGCAAAGGGCATGGGTCTCAGTCCCCTTCTTTCCACCTGTGGAGTGCAGGGGTACAGGCACTTGTCAGCTCAGGTCTGGAAGCAGAATAGGTGCACTGGAGTGACAGGGCACTGAAGCCGGTAAGCTATGCTGAGCTCCTGCTCTGCTTCTCTGCTCCAGCTGGCGTGGACCCAGACAGCTCAAGTTTCTCTGTGTATCACTTCCCTGCTCTCCAGATTCTGGGGCCAGCACAGGCAGAGGCAGCCCAGATCTGTTTGCACACAGGATTTAAGTTGTTTTCCTGTTGCGAGAAGCAGAGCAAACAAAGATGAAAGCGGCAGCAGCTGGAATTACACAGCTTTGTGGAGATTCCATAACCATGTGTGCATTTCCTGTATCTGGAAATAAGGAGACACTTTTCAAGCATTTAAGCACTTGTAAAAGGCTGCTAAGTAAAGGGAAATTCACCCATCCTGCAACTTTAAGAGCTGCAGCTGCAAAGTGAAAGCACAGAGCAGCAAGCAGTTCACTTACCCGCTGCTGGTTTCATCATGCAGCAACTCTTAACTCTGTACTGGAGGGAGCACTTTTACTTGCTAGGAAGAATTAGCAGTAAGCTAGAAAACAATCAAAAGGGCTTTTTGTCCTCCCCTCCCACTTTCTGCCTTGAGTGATTTACAGAAAGTATGATTCCTGTGAGTAAAATAATCAAAACCTGAGTCTGCTGTACCATCTTCTGGTTAACACTGCCTGAAAGCATTCAGGGAATTCCTCATGGGCTTCCTTCAAAAGTCTACAGGGCAAAAAAATGAAAGCCTATTACACTGCCAGAGACGAATGAGGTACAGCTACTATTCGTGGCTTTTTGTGCGCAATCTGGTCCCTCCAAAGGATGGTCATTCTTCAGCTGAATTGTGCCGCAAAATTATTTCTATCCTACTGTTATACTTTCTGTACAGTTACTTAACTATGCTCCTTACAAGAACTCACTTTGCTTTCATTTCAGTTTGCAAATAAAATGAGAATCAACAGCAATAAGAATTACATAAATTTAAGTATGTGCTTTTATTTTACACTTTCATGGCACATTTTGATTTGTAAACATTAAATTATTGGCCCTCTTCCTCATATATTGAAAAATAACCACCAGACATTTGAGAACATTACCTGAGATTTGGGGGGGGGGGGGGGGGGGTGTAAAAAAGG
>NW_009929499.1:2408-6332 GCF_000696875.1 Nestor notabilis
GATATGCCATCTTTTTCCTTACTCACATACAGTACAATTTTAGGAAGAATTACAAAAAGGCATGTTTTCCAAAATAGGACAGTTTCCTTTTGACTATAAAGATATAGAAAATGCATCAAAACACCTTAGAATGATCAGCCTTATTCAGAGGATGTTGCAAGTCATCATCTTAAAGAATTCCATTAATGCATAGCTGAAACACTGCATCAGTCCTGCAGCAGCATGATATCAACGTCATCATGAACGCCTTGTAAAAGTAGCTCCCCTTGATAACTGATAATCTTCCGTCGTTTTGCAGCCTTAAGAGTTCCCACTAGGGCTTCAAAGAGGTTGGCACACTTTTCATCAGCAAAGAGCACACCAAATTTCACGCTGACTTGTCCATCAGCATCTAAATCAAAGATACAACATGAAAACGCATGCAGATTTTCTTTCAGTTAGGAGATTACTGGGGAAACAAAGTGACACACCGTCAGAACGTTAAAAGTAAAACCCCATGGTGTTTCCCAAGGTACTGGGGAACAGACTATGAATGCTGATGATAAACAGTAGGCAGAACTCCTGCCTGGTATGACTTTCCCTTTTTTCCAGAGACTTATATCGAGGACCATATATCTGCTATGTTTATTTTTACTGATGACTTTCTGAAACCTATTACCAGCACAGGCTATTGAATCTCCTCAAAGCCTAAGGAGGAAATAAATTTTAAATAATCAAAATGGGGAGGTTTCCCCAATTTTTTTTTTCCACTTTTTAATATTTAAGGTTCACACTGAAAAAGCTGCAATGTGATTTTATTTCTCATGTAAAGCAAGAATTTTAAAATATATGTTAACGTTAGCGAAGTTATTCCTAAAAGGCGGATGTGGTCATACAAAATGCAAGACATACACATCCATTTAGGTTTTGAAAAACAAATGGAACTGAAGGAAATTGCATCAGAGCTGAAATATACAAGCAGGTAGAACATCTTCTCCAGACAGGGAGTTTTTACAAGGGCATGTACTGACAGCACAAGGGGGAATGGCTTTAAGCTGAAAGAGGAGAGATTTATATTAGACGCAAGGAAGAATTTTTTCACTATGAGGGTGATGAGACACTGGTACAGGTTGCCCAGAGAAGCTGTGTTCAGGGCCAGGTTGGATGGGGTTTGGGGCAACCTGGTCTAGTGGAAGGTGTCCCTGCCCATGGCAGGGGGGTTGGAACTAGATGATCTTAATGTCCGTTCCAACCCAAACCATCCTATGATACTATGATCCATAAACTGCACAAATATCTCTAAAGAAAGAGTAGTTTTAACAATGAAAATCAATCTTCAGAGAAAAAGCTACCTTCTAAGCAAATTTAAGGAAGGTTGGCACTACACCTGTAACTCCTGGATCAGTTTTAGGCATACAGATCAATTCCTTCCAAATAACACTATGATGAACAGAATTGAAGTGTATGAATTCTGAAGTCCAGAAATTACTGAGGAAGGAGATGGAAGGAAAAGGTGCAGCCTTCTTCTTTGATGGCTGTTGCAAGTGTTGGAAGCCTGAGGAAAGGGTCATTTTGCAGGTTTTTTTAGTGGGAGCTGGATTTCAGACCAACATTCTCTGTGCTGCAGTGGCTTAAATGTTTTATTTTGTAACAGAATGCAACAAAGTGAACACCATACAGTCCAACATTAAGTATATATGTATGTTTTCAGGTTACCTAAGCCCAGTTAATTAAATTTGTCAAGTTCATAGGTTGATATAACATGACTACATCTGTATGACACGTATGTTAACATACCTACATCTGTATGGTCAAGAGAAATCACAATACTTACTTCTGGTTCCCAATCGCCGAATCTCCTCAACTAAGAGACTAACTTCATGTTCCACATTCATTGTGGTCTAAAAAGTAAAATAAATTTTGACAAAGTTATTAGGACACCTGCAAATCCTTTGTGCCATACTGGCCTATTCTCAGTTCATCAGGAACATCACAGCACTTTGAAAACCCCAGTGGCCTGGAGATTCATGGCTACAAGATAATTGAGATTTCACTCTTGAACGGATAGAGTGCCTCCACACCTCCATATTTGAGGGGAAGTGAACAGAAACTACACCCTTGGTACATTCTAAACATAAATGTAAGGAGATAATCTCAAAATATGAAAAATGTGGAAAGGTTGGTGAGGGGGGCAGAGGCAGGATGCTGTTTGTTTTAAAGCAAGAGCGTAGGCTGCCACAGAATCAGAGAATCCTGTTAACGTCACAAGTCTTCAGAGGCTTTGCAACTTTGCATCAATGCCCTCAATAAAAATGGAACATCTTCTATTTTAACACCTCTCTGGGATATGTGGTAGATTTGGGTTTTTATCCTAGTGCCTGAAAGGACAGCAGCTACGACATACCTGCTACTAAGAGCAGAACTGAACCACAGACAAACTGTGCAAGTGTCCTAAGGTGGCCAACATTTATTTCCATTCATAGTGATCCCCAGGAACTACTTCACTGCCAAACATCCTGTGCACCTCCTTGCTGTGAAACAGCTAATTTCACCAACCTACACCAATGCCTTGCAACAGTTAGGCTATATGCAACTTGGTAGATGGCAACAGTACAGTCACACAAAACACTATTTGGCTACAAAGCACCCAGAGTTGTTAACTGCAGGCACCTGAAAGGTGTTTTAGGATCTATGCTGTGCGAAGCTGCATCCATACGATGAAACCATTAGATAAGGAACTCCTTAAGCAAAAACTGGCGTCAAGATAAGCACAAGGAACTGGGCCCCACAAAGTAAAGTGCCAAATGCAGCTTCCACTGGTGCCAAGGATGCAGTCAGAAACAAAGGCAGTAGAGATTCTGCAGTGAGCACTGTCTGACAGGGCCCAGTGAGCACCAAGACCCTCACTGTGTTTCAAGAAACCAGGATTTCTGCACAGATCTGGTAAATAAGCAGAGTTAAAAAACTGACATCTGGATGCACCACAAACTCTTCCCCTCGCTTTTGTTTTTTTTTTTTTGAGTTAAAAAAGGTAAGAATTACATAGTTTCACCTCCTGACCCCTCATGACTTATCCAAGAGGTAAAAAACATCTGTAATAGAATCTGACTTTCAGATCCCAAATTCACTAGCAAAAATATGTCTTTTTAACATGCAAAACTGAGTAAGCTTAGTATCAACATGGGTCTGCAGGCAAAGCCCCATCCAAATTGCTGTTTCATCCTTAACGCACAGTAACGACAAACACTGAGGTGGGTATTAACAGACTAACAGGAAACATTGCAACAGGATGCGCTGCCATGGTACCACCTCTGCAAGACTGCCTCGGGAGGACACAGCAGCAGGGCTTCTCAGTTTTAACTGCCTTATATGAATTCTATAAAGTTCTAGATTTTGTTTAAGTGAGCACTGAAGATGTTATTACAAGTCACCAAGGAAAATACAACCCATCCACCAGGAAGCTTACACTATCGCTACTAATTTGACAAACCACCAATTTTAATATTGGCCATTACAATGGCATAATTTGCTTCTCATTAAAGATGTTCTTTTAATTTTAAAGGCTTTTTTTTTCAACTTTTAACTCTTCAAATTCATTTTATTTTACAATTATTTCACCTTATAGGAATACACTGTCAATTTAAATAGCAACATTTAGAATTACAAAAAAATACATCTACATTATAATGCACGTCTTTTGATATCAGAGAACTGCATCTGTGCAAGGAATAAGGAAGAAGGAATTCTAGGTATTTTAACAACACTGAAATATTTACTTTATACCGTCATATACCGGACACACCATCTATGAGAAGTGCACGCCAACTACTAAACTCTGGTATTTCTGATGCCCACACGCTGCTGGAAGCCAGCACGGTCTTTCAGTACAACCAAACTCCTCGTTATTCGCTGGCAATTCCGCTCGCGGTTATTTAGCACCAGCAC
>NW_009929500.1:0-54928 GCF_000696875.1 Nestor notabilis
GCAGTGAGCTTGCTGCACGCCTTTCTCACTCACGCAGCTTTCAAGAATGAGCAGCCACATAAAGCAGAAAATGCCGCGCTGGGTCTGGGTGACGGCAGTGATTTTTGTGTAAAACTGTTGCTCTAGATATGCATACCTTTCTCTGCTAAGTCATTTGCCAGTTATTTTAAATGTAGTATTTCAAGCTGAGAAGTTCCAATATACAGTAGGAGGCAGGCATTTTGAAGATGCCTTTGGCACTGTGAGGCTGACCTTTCACATTTATATTAGTAAAAATTCGGGGCTAAATACCAAATTTGTTCAACAGGTTAAATGGTGAATAATTTTATGCATTATTTAAATATTTAATTGTTTTCATAATGATTTTTACTGTCCTTGCACAGGTAAGTAACGTGAAAGGACAGATAACAGTGCACTTGGCCTGTAAGTGTATGACGTGCAAGAGCCAAGTTACAATCATGTAGACTAAGCATACACTAAATAAAGTAACTCACCTATTCTTCTCTCAAGCGTTGCTTCAAAATGCATCCAATATGCGGTCTAAATTAGGTGTTTGGAAAGGGTAAGAGCTAAACTTAGGGGTTTTTTTTCTAAAACAGCTTCAAGCAGATTTCACTGGTTGGAATGTTCTTGTCAGCCGTTTGATAGTCCAGTATGGGAATTAAGGCACTTAGTTTTAGAGTTTCACTAAACAAGAGCTATAAATGTTTTTTCTAGAAAACATGTTTATTGAATGCAGGCCTTTATAATGCCCTGGACATATTTCTGATCATCATAATCTCAAATTCCAGGTAATTACAAATGTTGCTTTTGTGCTGCTACCTTACTGCCAGTTGCTACCATTATTTATTAATCGGTTTTTTTCCCCTCCTACTTAGTGCGTGGTTGTCTGGATATGAAAGCCCTGTGGTATCTCGCATTAACACAAGGATACAGGACCTAACAGGACTTGATGTCTCCACAGCAGAGGAACTACAGGTAAACTGTTAGGGCAAGTATGGTGGCAAATGCCAATTGGCATTTCATTTTGGTTGGCTTTGTGTGCAGCGCCATGCTCACTCAGGTGAGGTGGCCACAAAAGCTCATTCAGCCCATAGGCAGCTGGTGTCATGGCTAGTGTGAATTGAGGCCATGGGAGGAATGTGTGACTTTTTTTCAGGGAGGAAGAAACAAAGTTGTCTTTGCAGAGCCCTGCTTACTCGAGTGTGAATGGCTTTCTGTTACTGGAGGAAAACAGTAATAACTGAAACTCCTGATGTTTGTTGAAGTGGATGTGTAATTCCTTTTTATTTATGCTAGTAAAAGTGAATTTTATTGCTGTTACTACTGCTGTGGTGATAATAAAAGTTTAGCTTGTCTGGTACTTCTGGAAAGGGGGAGAGAATGGGTGTTTAGATTTGCCATCCCATCCTTGGTCCTAGAAGGTCAGTGTTGTCTGGTGTCTCTGTAATGTGGGAAAGACTGACTGTACTATAAGTAAATTTTATTTTAGAAATACTTGCGTTTATTCATTTGTTTGAAGCTTTTAAATGAATAGCTGCTTCACTCATTCTGAGGAAACATGAATACCTAGAAAGCAGGACACCTAGAAAGTGGTTCCTGAAAGCTGTTGTGCTACTGTGCTACTCCATCAGGAAATGCCCAAGCATCTGGATGAAAATTGAGATTTTAAAAAAAACAACAAACAAAATCATACAGTGAATCCTCTTTATTGAAAGACATCAAAAAGTGATTTCAACTTTATAAAGTACCATGACCTATTTTGAAGAGTATAGACTCTGTGAAGTTTCTATAGAAGGAAAGCATTTTTGTACGCTTGGAAAGTACCACAGATTCCCTACCTGGATCATACTCCATCTTGCAGTGCCAGTTTTGGATGTGCTGCTGCTTTTGTAGCCAGACATGTTGGGGCTCCTTGGAAGCTGTGGCTGGTCTAGGTCTTCAGGAGTTTCATGGTCAGGTTCTGTGACCTGGAAGTCATTAGATCAGACAGTAGAAGGCACTCGGAAATGGGGGAATGTCTTTACCAGTTCAGCTGGGGGTGAACAGGAGAGCTTTAAGGAAAGGTGACTCCCTAGGGAAGGGCAAGTTTGAGCTGTGGCTTTGCTGGGAGTTGGTATTCAGCTGAGAACTTCAAAGGTGGACTGAAGGGCTGAAACACTAAAGCTCAGAGTCAGGTTCCTTCTGGGTGAAGTCAGAGCAATTTGTGAATAAATCTAGTAGGATTTTGCTGTACACAGGACAGTTTAGCTGACAGCAATTAGCAGTTTCCTGTGGCTTGATTTTTAAACTTCATCTGTCAAAAGGTTGTAGATGATGGTCAAATTATTGTCTGGATAAATACAGCTTTACTAGATTTTGTGCTTCTCCTTTCACTGTAGGTAGCCAACTACGGAGTAGGAGGCCAGTATGAGCCTCATTTTGATTTTGGAAGGGTAAGTCCTATTTTCTGTCTCCACCTCTTTCTTCTTCACAAGTCCTGTGTTTCTCTTTTTCAGGTGGCAAATTATGGAGTGGGAGGACAGTATGAACCCCACTTTGACTTTGCACGGGCAAGTAAAGAGATGGAGGAGAGATAGTCACCTGGTGAACCCAGCCTTTTGGCTGTGGCACAGTTATTATTCTTTAATGTGTATTGAATCTTGTAGCTCTTAAACTTTTCTAATCTCTGTTAGTAGAGAAAGCCCTCTAAACCACCAGCTGAACCCATAAACATTTGAGCATCACAAAGCAACAAGGTTTTTCTTCAAAAATATAATTCAGAATAATTATTCTAAAGAGATGACTGATAGTTCTTAAGAGAGCAAAGGGCATTAGCTTTGTTCTAAATCTGAGGAAACGTTTAGAAGTATTCTAGCTGACCAAGGCACTGGCCATTTAAAGCCATGTTGTTTAAAATCACTGAAGGATAGACAGCTAAACTGGGTGAGAGCTTATAATGCCCTCATCTATGAGAAAGGCTTTGTAGGCAGTGTAGGAAGACTTTCATTGTCGCTTACTGTATAGGCCTGCAACGTTGAGAGAGAACTTCTTTCCCCAGAGCTGAGACAGCTACTCTTGAAGAGATTTTGAAAATACAAGTGCTCTGTTAGTGTAGTTCACATGTTGATTGCTAGCAGAGGCCTGAAACTGGAAGAAGCCTACCAAGTTCTTCTCATCTCACTATCCTTAGTTTTTATTTATTTTATTTAAATTTCCAACCTATTTCAGTTCCAGCTTAAAATGCAGACTGCTGGAAATAATGCCACTGAATTCAGTTGGTTATTTATTGGGCATACTTATGTGTGATTTAACACCTTCAGATTAACCTTACACTGTGAATCCAAGCCACCAACTATTAATCAGAATCTCTGCTCTATAAGCACATGCTCGAAAGCATTGCAAATGATTAACAGTTTTTGCTTGGAAATGCATGGGTTAATTTCTGGAGTAATGATTGCTGGAATTTTAGCAAACTCAAATAGTGGTCACAGAGGATGGGTTCTAGAAGTAAAAATAGAGGTGTGGCAAAAGTTGATGTCACAACCCATCAAAATTGGGTTTTGTTCTTGTAAATTAAGTGAAAAACCCTCTTAATTACCAGAAGGCTCTCTTGGCTAGTTACAAGCTCTGCTGAGGCACACTCAGCTTCGTCCCTCTTTCCCAGACCTAATGAAAGAGCAACAATAACTTGCACCTGCTGGAGTGTGATGATGAGGAGGAGACCTCCCTCTGAGCACAGCGCTGGGCTGGTGGTGTCGCAGCCACATCACGCATGTTCTCATGCGTTTAGGCAGGGACATACCTTACTACTGTCAAAAGCTTCAGGAACAGCTGCCACAGACACCCTGAGGCGGGAGCAGCACACTGCTTAATGCATCACTCAGTGGATTTTTAACAGCATTCTAAAATGCCTTTGTGTGTCTGGGAGGAGCGCAGAATGCAGAAGGCCAGCTGGGTGAGCAGCAGCCTGTCTGGCACAGATCAGAAAGGCAGGAGCAGGAAAGGGGGTGAGTGCCACAAAGGCAGAGCCACCCCCTAAAGGAGCAGGGTTGGCAGCTGCCCTCAGGGTATGCCTGGAGCCACCCCTGCAGCAGAGCTCTGCTGTAGCACAATTCTCAGTGAATGTGGGACTGAAGGGCTGCCCACATTCATCTTGGCCAAGGACAAGAGGTGATAAGTGAGTGTAATTAAATAAGTTTGTGGCTGTGAAGAGGATTTATATACTCAGACAATAGAGTTGTTACTTACCATTAGCAATTTGAGCTTATGCCCTCCCTGTCCTACAGAATTTTAAAATAACTAGTTTACTTAAATTAATAGATACATACTGTATTCTCCCCTCCTTCCAAATAGAGGGATTGAATTAATTTTTCTGCATAAGTTTGTCTGCTGCTGGCTCTGCAGCTGTGTGTCATTGGCTCCTCTCAAGAATCAAGATGAAATGCTTACTAAATCTGCTTTTATTCACAGAAAGATGAGCCAGATGCTTTTAAGGAATTGGGAACAGGCAACAGAATTGCTACTTGGTTGTTTTATGTAAGTGATATATTTCTGCCATGTGCCAGTGCCAAAAAAAAATCTATCACTGCCTATTTTATACCACTGAATGATTTGTTACGTTTTTTTACTGAAGTGACTTGCAAATGAGGGCAGTCACTATCTTAATGATGACACATACAGGATATCTTCTTACCCATACATAATAGCTCTTCCATATATTCTTAAGGAGGCTTTTCCACCTCGAAGTTCAGCATCAGCTTAAATTATTTGACTGTCTATTCATTTTTGTATCTGCATCAGTATTTGTAGCATGCTCATTGCCAAAGCACTTGAGTGTGTAACATTCGGGACAAGGCTGACTCTTGCATTGGAACAGAGTAGGTGGGTTTCAGCCTTTTTCAAGGCCGTTAATCGTGCAGCCTTTGTTCACTAACTGGGAGGTAGAAATTAAGTTGTTTAGTAACCTAATTCTGATTTACTAAAATGTGAGAATGTGTCAGCTTGCAACTTACCAGTGCTTTTTCCCACCTTTTCAGATGAGCGATGTGTCAGCAGGGGGAGCTACTGTCTTTCCTGAAGTAGGAGCTAGTGTTTGGCCTAAAAAGGTAAGCAGGGTTTTTTTATCCAGTGTAACCACTTCTCGCTCTCCACCTACTCGAAAATATAACAGATGTACAAACATTTAAAAAGAAGCTTTACAATGAGTTTATGAAAAGATTAGAGCCCTGTTCATGGAAGCACAGAGGTACTTAAGTGGAGCAACTAGAGTAGTACTGGTGATTCCAAGGGCCTCTGCTGTTCTGCCTGTTTAATGCATCGTTATGTTTTGGACTTAACTGCTTCTAATGTATATAGGCTTTGCAAAACATGACGATACTCAGATCTGTAAGCAGGTTTAGTCTTGAGGCATCTGTAGGGAATTCTCCCTGAAGCTGTGAGTTCACGTTAAGTTTATTTCCCCTCAGAAGGGTCCCTAATAAGGTCTGTCTTTGCTGGCCTGCTGCTCATCTTGCTTTATAAAAGCAGTTAGAGTTGAATGAAACCGGTTTAGGGTTTGATTAAAAATAACAACCTAAGAACATATAGACGCAGAATGAGTTAAAGGAGACTCATTCCTTAGGAAAGTAAATGATGGAAAAGAGCCTTCAGTTTAAAAGGAATTGTCTGAACTACAGATACACATCTTTGCCTTATTGTTAAGTGAGTTAGCGTGAAAGTATGTATCATGAAGAGCAAAATGCTGAGGGTTTCCACTGCAATTCTCAGGGAACAGCTGTATTCTGGTACAATCTCTTTCCAAGCGGAGAAGGAGATTACAGCACGCGGCATGCGGCCTGCCCAGTACTAGTTGGAAACAAGTGGGGTAAGTAGCAGTCATGTTGTTCTTTGTGCCACAGAACAGCCTGGAGGTCTGGGGCTTTGTTGGTGGGTTGTCTTGGTTTTCTTTTTGCTCCGCACTCCGTGTTGGAATAAAAAGCAGCCAGAAATTAGGTCCTTTATAGAATCATAGAATAGTTTTTTATAAAGAACTCTATTTTGTAGCTATGTCTCCTTCATATCTCTATGTTAGATGTATGATACATTATATAGCAGTGTTTTCTGTTATTATGTAAAATACGTAATGCTATATCTACTTTAGTAGTCTTTTGTAGTTTTGCAGCTACTGGAAGGTTTTTTCCATCTTGGATTTATTGGGAAGGTTTTTTCTGTCTTGGATTTATTAGACCAACTTCACATTTGTGTGTGTTTATATAGGAAAATTAAGATAATCCTGTGCTGAACTGAAAGCTGGCAATAGCATATATTTAGCCTAAATAGAAGCACAAGCTAACCAGGTGCAGTGATCAAATACCTTTATGTCTTTGCAGTATCCAATAAATGGCTCCATGAGCGGGGACAGGAATTCCGAAGGCCATGCACTTTATCAGAATTGGAATGATGCAGACTTGTCCTTTGTCTCTTCTGTATTCAGTCTGTGTAAAATGCACACATCTACAGTTTACAATTGACTAACACTCCACTACAGGTTCAGTCTTCAACTACACCGGTGTTTCATCTGTGGACAAAACAAATATGCTTTTAGTTCCCTTAAAATACCCCCTTAAGGTTTTATGAACAGAATATATTAAGGTCTATGAGTGTTACAACAAGAAAAGAAAAAAAAAAGACAAAATACAGATCAGGGCCACAGCCAGCAGTGGTGTTGTGCGTGCTGTTCCCTTCACCAGCACCCCTCTGATCAGCATGGAAAGCAAGTGACTCTTTGCTCAGAGTCCTTCTCACAGCTGTCAGTCTGCTAAGGGTGGGATGGTTTAATGGGAGGGCTCCCTTTTAAGGAGGGTTGAATTAAACCAGCTTATATTCCTCAGTTCCCAGACATTTGACTCCTTGCTTTTCTAGGGTGCCTGACCACTGCTGTTGAGAACTGCGGGCATGGTTTGTGTTTATCCAGGGAACAGGTTATTACCATGTTTTAGCCTAGTTTTCCACTTCCACAAAAGCCCCAATTTTTAAACTGTCTTCCTTTTCAGCTTCTGTAGGGAATTTGGCAGTTGCACACATGTAGGTGAGATGCTTCAGCAGTGTTGTCTCAAACACATGCCTGCATCAGAGCAGCCTGACAATTTCAGCCCATCTTCCCTCCATTCTTTTTCTTTATTTTTTATATGTTTGTCCACATAAAGAAATGCTGCTTTTATTCTTCATAGTCCACTCAACCCTTACATCTGTTCCTTGCACAGTGGGGATGGGAACATTACCATCTTCATGAATCAAAATAGTTGTGCCTTAGCACACTGGAATTTTTAGTTGGTTATGAGACTTCAGGTGATGAGGTAGCACATAGTCACCCAGAATAGGATACAATGCTTTCCACACTCATCTTCCCAGTTCTCAAGGCTTTGTGGGAAATGTATGGCCCTATTTATAATCCTAGATCTTTTTTAGTTGCTTTTTATTCTGCAAATGTTTTTCCCGCTGTGGATGCTGAATGTGGGCCACAGCAGTGACATGCCTTTAGTCACAAGGCAGCTGCTTGCATAGGCTGCCAGAGATGGTGCCTGCTCTGGGTGGTTTGGTATTGCTCACCTTGTGGAAGCTGCTTCCACTGCAGCCATGCTCCTCATGTGTCACTGGCACATGTGAGTGAGGAAGCACTGGGAAGGGGCCTCCTCCAGAGGCTCTGGTACTGCTCACTTCACTGCTGCTTTTCCCACAAGCCAGGGCTGGAGCCCCTCTGATTCATGCCCCACACACAGGAAGAGTGTCCCCAAAGTGAACAGTGCCCTCACTGGAAGAACTCACCCAGTGGCTGCTGGGGACATTAGTTTGTGACGAGTCATCCTTACACTGAGATGAAATTGCATCCTCTGAGGGAGGCTAGATTGTGGCTGCTCCAGCTGTTGAACTTTTGTTCTGCACATCAGATTCCTGTGGGAACAAAAACTGCCATCCTTGCTGTCCCCCAGCACGGGAAGAGCTAAGCAGGGTGGGTTGAGGCTGCAGGGAGGCTCGCTTTCCTAAGCCCTTCCTCTTCAACAGCAGGGGTTTTGGCAAAATGTCTAAATATTCCACTAGCACGAGGATAAGAACCCAAGTGAGCTGCTCCAGACATACCTAAACAGTCATAGTTTCTGGATTGATGATGGTTTTGCTGATTTAGGGGTCACGCCTGAAGTCTTTACCAGGAAATAAATTCTAGTTTTAGTTAATTGGATTTTCTGCCTCAATAAAATCTTGAAAATTGAGCCAAAATGTAGATGGAACCAACTGTTAGCATGTTAGAAATACCTCGGGAATACTGAGAATGCAGTTTAAGGTACTAGAGTTTGAGAAACTGCATACTTTGAGAAGACACTTTAAAATCTTTGCTGGAATACACGTCGTTAGATTTCTACTGAGCCTGTTAGGCATGGGACCTACGGAACTGCTTATCCTTGGCCCTGCACCTTCTTGCATTTCATCTGTGCTTTTGGCAGGTGTGAAACAGTCCATCCAGCTCTTAAGAAAACAAAAATTAAAATCAGAAGTAGTTCCACCTCATGTCTGTACTTCTCATTCGTATTCAGAATAGCTGGTACACCTGCGCAGAGTCTTATACAAATAGATTCGCTGGAGAAATGGGTTATCAGAGCATATTTTGATCACTGAATTCTAACAGTTAAAAACCCCAAACCTGTAACATTTCTACTTCCCTGAATTTTCTCTTTCACAGTGTCATTCATCTCTGTTCCTGTCTGTGGTTTCTTCTTCCCCATATTTTTTTACTTAAGCTCCAAACAAAGGTAACTACAGCTGCAGGTGTGTCC
This sequence comes from Nestor notabilis, assembly GCF_000696875.1. Classification (NCBI taxonomy): domain Eukaryota; kingdom Metazoa; phylum Chordata; class Aves; order Psittaciformes; family Psittacidae; genus Nestor; species Nestor notabilis. The sequence continues at coordinate 8,790 of NW_009929500.1, forward strand.
TGCCACTTTCCTGCAACGAGCATAGTAGAGCAAACAGTGAGGTGTGGGGAGTCTGACCTTCAGGGCCCTCATTTTCACTCTGTAGCTCCGAGGTGTCTATAACTGCTTTTAGGAAAGCCAGTCCTGCAAGTTAATGAGCACAAAAAAAATCCATGTATTACCACTGTGAACACATTTAGAAAACCTCTGGTTTTGCCATCACAGAAAAGCTTTTTTTTTCTGTCCTTCCTAAAGTGAGCAGAGGAGTTACTTGACACATACAAATAATTAAAAATTATGGCATTTTCTGAGGTAAGCGAGAAATACTGAACTAAAAGTGTCAGTGACTGCTTAGGTGCTACTGTAGTGAAAGAAACACTGTGGCCTCCTACATGTTGAGTGAAGAAAGGAACAGTTGAACCACTGAGAAATCACAGGTTTGTTATATTAGGCAGTGGGGTTTTTCCTCCCATCTCTGTTCACCAGCACTACAACCTGAAAAGCTTGAGAGAAGCTATACAATGTCTGCGGAAGTTTGCCTAATGGTTCCCTCCCTCACCTCAGCCATCAGCCAGTACCTCCAGTCTTAAACAGCATTTTAGGAATGGGCTCTAGGAAGCATTACTTGGGGAGTAAAAATGGTTTAGAATCAAAGAATCAGCTGGGTTGCAAAAGACCTTTAAGATCGTCAAGTCCAACCTTTAGTGTGTGACTTTTTTAACTCGGTGAACTCCTCACTGGCCCGCAGTTTTTTGGGGGGAAAAAAATCAAAACAGTTTGTCCTGATAGTGGGAAGTTTCACTTGGTTTAAAAAAAAAATAAAACTCCCCAAAACTAGAACTCCAGCCTGCTGCGGCACGTCAGACTGAAATGTGCCAGACCATTGGAAGACAAAGGGTAAGTTTAATGGTTTTAAACTGCAGACAATCCTATTTCCTCCTTCTCCGCTGCAGCAGTGGTCGCACACCCAACACTAACGTGTAAGGGATTACACAGGCGGAGCTGCTGCTTTCTCCCTTACCCCTTCACTTCTTAAAGGGCTTTTGGATCCAAGAGCATAGCTCCTGTGTGACTCTAGTTTTGTATTAAAGATGACTGAAAACTGGCTCACAGTGACAACTGAGAAACTGCCTTACTGTTGAATTTTTTTGTAATTAAATTTTTAATGTAAAAAAATGGGCTTAAAATAAAAGCCACTGCCAGTAGCAGTGAAAAACCTTCCACATGAAACTCTCCTCATATATGGCTGTTGTAAATCTGATGACATACTTTTATCACCACGTGTTTTTCCTGGTTACTGAGCTCATTTGTTTCACATCATCACCTAGGTGGGCAGGTGCCAAAGATGCTCACAACACAAAGTGCTGTGAGACACATTCTTGGACCCAAACTTTGCGTGTCGGAAACACACAGCATTGATGTGCTGCAAAGAGGAAGGGCAGGTAAGGCTGGGCTGAAAGAATGTAGCACACAACATGTATGAACAGGAGCTGAAGTGCTCTTGGGGCAGGACATGGCTCAGCCCCTTTGTCTCCCTGGTGCAGTGATTTACGGCAGTAGGTGGTGTGGGATTTAACAGTGATGGAGGAACTGCATGAGCTTCTGGTTTGAAACTCAAAATGGGCACAGCACATTTGAGTGTGTTTTCCAGTGACAAATACTTGCTGGAGCCAACAGGCCGAATGACCTACTGAACAGCTCACAGGAGAGGAAGAATCACAAGACTGTCCTACAGCCCAGACACCAACAGCGCGATAGGGAGAGGGTGCACTTACATGTAGGCAGGGCAGGCTGATGTCTGCCGTGACTGAGGCGTCCACAGTCATATCACTGTGATTGATTGTTCTGTGCTTCAGAACAGGGGAGCTTGTGCTTCTTTTGTGGTCACCTCAGGAACCTGCAAGAAGACACAGCAAGGGCTGGTTGGAAGCCTTGTGGAAGTGCATTGCTGATGGAGCATTTGGCTTACAGTTAGGGACCTGCACTCCCTTTCCCTTGCAGCCCAGGGACATGGGATAAGAAATCGGTCTAAAGCATACAAGCAGTTTTATTTTCATTTTGGAAATGTGAATTGATTCCATCCCCAGCTTCTCGGTGCCTGCTGCTGAACTGCGCACCCTCACCAAGGTGGGTCAATGCCGGGAGAATGCGAGTAGCCAGATGGCTCTGTCCTTTGGGAGGACAGGGCTTGCTCCAACCCTCTGAGCTTTCTGGGGTGCCTGTGGGCTGCCTCCCAGGCTCCATGGCCTAGGGACAACGCGTTCTCATGGCTGCAGCAGGGCTGCCCCTTTGTGAGAAGGTTGTGAGGCTTGTGCTGCCAGCCTGGCCAGCAACCTGCTATTGCCAAGCCAGAGCATAAGGGCTTTAGCACAGGAGCCTCATGAGGCGAGAGGCAGCTCACAGCCTTCCTCCACTTCCGCAACAAGAGGGGCTGCTCTACTGTCTGCATGCAGCCTGAGGCACCTACCCAGGATATAGAGGGGGGGCCTGTGTGGATTTTGCCCCCTCCCGTGGAGGAAGGGAAGGATGGTGGTGCAGCCTTCTGCTACCTCTATCAGACACTTAGACACTGTGGCTTCCCTACCTGTTCTACCTGGGTATCCAGGGCTCTTTCCAGCACAGCTGTACCTGAAGCACAACCTGGGAGGATCATAACCATGGGAGGAATCCTGCGTGGGTAAGAACTGCAGCAGCTGCAGCTAAACAAGGCTGGGTAGGGATAGGGAAAAAGGCCTGTGAATCGCCTCAGGACAGGACAAGACAAAGTAAAAGCTCTGGCAGTATCAGCACCCAAAGACAGGGTGAGGCAGCACAACACTGAAGTGATCTGTCCAGGGACTCCTGGAAACCGGACCAGAGCACAAACTTGAGGGCAGCCCTGCTGAGGGAGAGGGTCATTAGCCCTCCACCCATCCTCCTCCAGCTCTGGACTCTGACCTGACTCCGCGAGGGACTTGGGCATTTCATCATCGAGCTGCATTTCTTGTTCTGATAACCAGTGAGTCATCCGGCTCCCAAACCAGGCTTTGAAACAATCACAGATTACCCACTAACCTTAACCACAAGCTGCCTGCTCCCCATACTTAAGCTGTGCTTAAACATCAACCAGCAACTCACTAAGCTGGCCAAAACTTAAAGAAAAAGAGCTCAGATCCTCTGTCCTACCCCATGGCCCCAGCAGAACACAGAGGGAAGGATCCTGGCAAAGCCAGGATCAGCACTTGGGTCACTGCTTGCTTTGGAATGGCTGATAATGCAAATCCAAGAGCGTTCCCAGCTTCATCCAGGAAGGGGTTCACTACCTGGGGCACAGGCATGCACATTCCACTGTGGGATGGGCATCTGCCCCAGGTAGTAGATCTACCTCCTATTTGACAGGAGCAGCTGCCAACAGTCTGATAGTGTCACTAGGGGTGAGTGACTCATTGCAGCCTGAGGGATGCTCTATATTTAAGCATTACAGAGTCAGAAATGAATGCGTGGAGTCAGGAGCTGCTTATCCTGAGGTCAAGATGAGATTCAGAAACCAGTTGTCAGTGTTCACCATTGTGGCAGGCAAAATCTGAGTCTCTCAAATCTTGAGAGAGAAAAATCGGCATTGGGAGGGAGTATTTTCAACCATCGTGCGTCAAAGCAGTGCAGACGACCTGCAGGTACCTGCTGCGCACAACCACTTCAGGCAGCCCTCGCTTCTGCTGCTGCTGCTGAGCCTGGGCAGCAATTCCCTGCAGCAACTGTGTGTGTGGGGAGGTGGTGTTTGGCGTTTGCTGGCTTTACTCAACCCTACATTTTTCCCAGTCTTCAGATCTTTATGTCTGGGTGCAACCAAGCTATTTGCAGCTGGACTGAAAACGTCTCTGGAGGCTGGTGTGGGGAGGGGTGGAAGGAAGGAGGAGGAAGGAAGGAGAGCAGCTCATCCCTGGGGTAGGGCAAAAGGGCAGCCAGTTTGGGGAGAGCAGTTAGGCTGCCTTCTTATTCACAAATTTTCGCTTTAGGACAACAAGCGATGAACTAGCAGTAAAGTTTCCAACTCCTTTTCCCAGGCCCTGCACTTTGCCAGCTGCTCCCCCCATCCTGATGAGATTTCCTATTTAACTCCAATTGATTTTGCAAACAGCCCAGGCTCCCCCCTCCAGCCAGGGCCACCCCCTCCAGGCTGCATGTCCTGCGTGGCAGTGGCACAGCACTGACTGCTCATGCCACAGTCACCGTGTTTTGCATCCTCTGCAGTCCTGATGGTATTTTTCCCCCTCTCTGCTCCCATTGAGCAGCACATGGATCAGCCACCAGGGAAAAGGGATGACAAAGAAAGCCATGTTCTGGCATTGCCTCCAGAGCAACCCTAAAAGGCTCCACATAAAAGCACGGCAGCAAGCACAGCTGCCCCAGGGGCTCTGCACAATGTTTCCAAGCTAATTCTGAATAGCTGGTTTGCTCTTTTTTACATTAATTCCTGCCAGGCCGTTTCTAAGGGCAGGGAGCACTGGGGCTGCAAACCAGCAGGTCACACACAGCAGTGATTCAGCCAACAGCCACCAACAGCTCCACTCACTGCAAGACACGTGTGGGACTGTTGAACCTGGTTTTCCCTCTACTGAGTCTCCCTGACAACAAATTCCAGGGACAGCAGCCCATTTCCACCAAGACTGACAGAGCAGTCCCCAGCATGGTCTGAACAGCAGGACAGGCTGAGCTCTCTAGTCCTGTCAAGTGCTCCTGCAGGGGAGCCCTCACTTCACAAGTGTCCCCACTGACACCCTGTTCAAGAAAGGCTCACTAGAGGCAGCGACTTGCTGGTTCCCAGGCTCCAGGGAATGGACAATCTAGCCGCAATCTGGCACCTTTAGCTCAACACAAAACATTACCCTGATGATCACCAGGCATTACAGTGCTCCACACCTCCTGATCTGCAGCAAGGACACTGCCAACCTCCCTTCCCGATGCTCTCTGCCTCCCTCTCTCCTTGTGTTCATCTCCCAAAAAACAAAGCAGGTTTGAGGTTTCCTCAGAACCTCCTGCACACCTTACATGCCCCTTCATCCGGTGATTCATCCAAGCTTCCTCCCACAGGCTGGGACGGTGGTGCATAGCTCCAGCAGCATTCAGGGAGACACCACACAGGTATCAGCTGTGGCTGTACAACCAAATCACCTCTGGATGCTGACCTGAAGAACTCTCACATCCCCTTCTGAGGGGCATGGAGCATGAACACAGTCAGTGATGGGCATCAGACCAGGTAAAGCAAGAAGGCAGCAGCTGGCTCTGGCTTCACACCATTTCACAGGAAAAAGACCAAACAGCTTGTTTGCTTCTGTTCCCCACTTCCTGACTTACCTGTCTGAGAAACCAAGACCTGGCTGTGTTCCCTCCTCCTTACCCACGTCTGGAGCACATAACGCACAGCCATATGCAGAAGGATGCAGGCAGACAGGTGCCACGCACCTCTGGCGCCTCAGAAGTGATGATACAGCGGGGCCAAGCCTCCTGCAAAACAGTAAGATGTCAGAATTCGCACTTAACGTTTGGCAAGTATTTGAAAGTCCCACTGCCCGGCTCCTCTTGCCTCTGGAAAGCCTCCACTCAACAGCCCGGCCACACAAACAGAAATGGCTGCTGAAGTTGGCTGCTGCGGCCCACAGAGATCAGCCGATCTGCCCGTCAGCTGCACGGTGGCTGCTTCTGAGAGGCAGTGCTGTGCTGAGGCACATCCAAAAAGGTTCTCATGAGCAGCCAGAGCCTTCCCTTGCCACTTCCCTTCCCCGTCCTTTATCAGTGGTTTGTGTTGTCTTTTGCTGTTGGTGTTCGTTTGGTTGGTTTCTTTTAATGAGTAACTTGTTTGAAGCCTCCACCAGCTGCGCAGACCCCAGGTTCCGACAGGCCAGTCCCAGCCAGGACCTGCAGCTCCCCCACAGGCCCGTTACCTGCCTTGGGCTTTGGTGCTGCGGGCCATCTATGCGACACATTTAATTCGGCAGCACCAGCATTACACAAAGCTGTAACCACCAGCCGTCTAACGTCAGCCTCCAGGCGTCCCATCAAAGGCCAGTACTCACCTGCATCACTGATCCTTAACTGGGGGGGACGCACAAAGGGATCACCCTGAATACAGTGTTTCTAAACCCAAACTACTCCTTAGCTGCTGATTCAACCCCTATGAGGCCTGACAGCACCCTCTGACCATAGCAGAGCAGGACATGGCATGCTCTGCCACCCTCTTCTGCCCTGGGCCCCTTCACACAACCAACGTGTCATCCCTGTGGTCCCTCAGGTTTGCCAGGTGCAGTCCCCAACAGCAGCTACGCCGGGTGGGTGCCTCATCCCACCCCATTACCTGCCCAGGAGACCTAGGAGAAAGGCAACGGGTGCTCCTCAGTCTGCTGCTGGTCCATTACTGCCATTGCCTGAGCAGCAGAAATTTTGGACAGAGACACTCTTCATCTCCCAACAGGCTGGGGAGAGAGCGGGGCAGCCCATGCAGTGCCTCGGCGGGGCAGGCAGGCCCGCAGTCCCTCCTGGTGCCACAGGGGCTGAGCCTGTTCCAGCGGGATTGTGCAAACTCTCTCCCTGGTGTTTCTCTGCAAGATGAACTTGTTCCAAATCCCCGGGGTGCACTTTGCACTCTGTCTGGGGTGACCTCATGCCGGCTCCCTCAGCAGTGTTCAAAGTCCAGGGCAGAGGGGTGCTTACCTGCCTCCTGCATGCCACGGCTCGCTCCCACTCCTCCCTGCCTGCGTGTATCTGCCTGGACAAGGGCTCTGGGCTCCGGATCTGGACTGCAGCATGAGGCTGCTTTTCAAGGCAGCGGTTCTGTGCCTGACGCTGGGCTTAGGGCAATGCACAGAAGAAGCAACACAGGTGAACACCGTCCACCGAGCTTCCCAGGCAGCGCCATCCTATTCAGACTGGGGCATCGAGACCATCCGGGACAGCTTTGAAACAGTTAACAGCTACTTTGACTCCTTCTTGGAACTGCTTGGGGGAAAAAATGGAGTATGCCAGTACAGGTGCCGATACGGTAAGTGAACACTGCTCCTGCTGGCTCCTTTTTCTTGCCCTTTCCCCCTCATGTGCTCTCCTTCCCCAAGACCACCATCAGCTCCTGTCCATGACCTGACCCTTGCTCTGCTCAGCAAGTCTCTGCAGAGTCACAACTTCTCTGCTAGTGCCAGCACCGGGGCACTGAACCCTCATCTTCCCCTCTCACCGAGAACAGCCTGATCACTGTGTTGTGTGCAAGGGGACAAGAAGAGAAGACACAGGTTTTACAGGAAGGGCATACAGGTGACCGGGCTGCCCAGACCGCTGGAGAGAAGCACCAGGGCAGGCAGTGAGGCCCTGGAGGGGAGGACGAGCAGCCTGTGCAGGCCTGTCTCAGAAGGGATTGTTGGTATTGCCCTAGTCTCAGCAACCTTCAGAGTGTCGTTGTTCAACAGCTGCAAGTTGGTTAATAAGTGGGCTGTAGGAGGGGAGGTAACAGGAAGGCACCCGAGACCTGCAGTCAGCACGGAGGAACCTTCTGTACTCAAGGCAGAACGAGGAAGCCACCGCTTGCCTTGGACTTTAAAATGATTTACCAAAAAGGAAGAGTTTGTCCTGGGGGCAGGATGAAGGGGTGACATCCTGGGGAGAGCAGGGCAGGAGTGCAGGCAGGACAGGGGACTGGGCGTGTAGAAGTGCTGCAGGACCTGTTTGGGAACAGGAAGGAGGCTTCCTACAGACTGTGTCCTCTCCCCATGTCTGTCCCCACAGCAATAACTGTTTTCAGCCAACTCAGCCTGCCCATCCACAATAGCCTGCCAGCCCTTTTCCCCCCAGCTTCGTCTCACATCCCTAGAGACTGTCTGGGCAGGATGCTTGCGGTTTCAGCCCCTCTCCTTCCCTGTTCCCTGACCTTTGGTTTTCACAGACAAAGACTCCATGCTTTGGAGAGATCCCACCAACTCAGTTTCGGCCTATATGCAACCCATTTCTTCCAGAACGTGAGCTGCACGCTGCGCTGCACGTCTCCAGCCTGCACGGGGTTGTCTGTATTGCTGCCCGGACAGATGCAGCCAAGGGAAGCATCTCCTGCCCCTCCCAGGCCAGGAGCAGGGGTGCTGGGAGGAACTGATGCTGCAGGGCTGGGACATGAGCTGCCTGTCAGGACAAGAGGGCAGATGGGCCACCCTTAGCCAAAATGAGGTCACAGAGAGTTTAAAACAAGCTTTCAAGTTGGTTTCGGGTTTTGGTTTGGGTTTTTTTTCCCCACCTTTTTTCTTTTTTTTGGGGGGGAGTTATGTTTTGTTTTTAAATAATGTGTATATATTTGTTCTGCTCTGCTCCCTGGGCCCCTGCTAACAGGAAACAGGGCCAGGCACCTCAGCCTCACAGACCTGCAGGGTGTCAGGTGCCTCAGTCCCACAGCAGCCCTGGTCCCTCAGCCTGGGGCCCCATGGCATTCCCCCAGCCAGGGCTGCCCCTCTGCAGCAGCTCGGGAGGGCCACAGCTGCTCTGTGGGGCCCGCTGGCAGCAGTGTGCACCCCAGAGGCACAATGTCTGGAGAAGAAGACCCCCCGTGCGCACCACAGTGTTGCTCCAGCACACAGGATGAGCCCATTTGCCCATCAGACAGCTCATCCCCAGGCCCACAGCACGGCAGCCCCATGCTCTGTGTGATAACCCTACTTTAGATCCACACCACGCTCCAAATCAGGAGCAGAAAGGGACTTGCCCTTCTTAACATAGTGACTGAAAACCCTGTAGTGGACACAGGGTGGCTGGGACTGCTGTGCACCTGAGGCAAGGTTTGGGAAGGCTGGTATCAGAGCTCAGTTCAGGGAGCCTCAGGACTCACCAAGTCCTGGAGAAGTGGTCACTAAGCACATCCTGAGGCTGGGGCTCTCCCTGCCCCTGCTGCCCTGGCCCTGCACTCTGGGCAGGGGGAAGAGCATCTCCACAGGGTGGTGGCAAAAATGCCTGCCTGCTCCCTGAGAGCATCCTGCATCTTACTGGGGAAATGTTTTAACTAGAAAGGAAAACAAACAAGCTCATCGTTAGCGCTGTTCTCATCCTCTGCTGAACAAGTTGTTAATCACTGCCTGAAGGAGGAAACTAGCGAAACTCTGCCCAAATGCTTGTAAGGTCTTGCTGAACCCTTCCATGACCATTATCCATGCTGGTCTCTAGCTCAGACATTGCAGGCTGCAAGTGGAGGGGATGCAGGGGTGATCCCAAACCAGTGAGAACCAGTCTGTGCCCAGAAGAATGAACACAAACCTTTTTTACCATCCACTGCTTTTTCCCCAGGCATGAAGCAAAAATTACACCTTCTACTTTCTTTCATTTCAGCTGAGACACCAATAATAGCTTATATTGCCAAAATAAAGGTCAGGACTCACCTGCGATTGCCACATCTATCTTCAGCTGAGCACACAGCACTTGGCTGTTCGGCTGTAAGACTCTCTTGATTTTTCAGCAGCTAGTGAGGTCTGAAAACAAACAACTTGATGGATTACTCCATTAAATCAGGACATTAGGATTACACTAGCAATTGCTGGCAAATACCTCCCCCTTACAAAATCTTTCTGGGCATCTTGGGGTGGGAAACAGCCTGAACTGGGGCTAACTCCCTTGATAGCTTCCTTCAGCTGTCTGGCCAGGCAGGACTTCAACATCTTGCCCAGAATTTGGTCCTGAGGGGCTTAAGATGAGGAGGCACACCCAGGCTGTGAGAAAAGAGCCTTCAAAGTCAGACACTCCAACACAGCTGTGCTACGTAGGACAACGTCTGCTCAAAGCCTGCTTGCCTGGAGCAGAGAAATAACAACAGGCCTCTCAAAACAGTAAGGAGCCCCAAGACCATTTATTCATCCAGAAATACATTCACTTCCTCCTGCCAGTGTACCAGTACTGCAGTGTCTTGAGACCTCCTGCGTGGCCAGCAGCTGTTCCAGCCAGCTGGCTGTTTTCCAGTTTCTTGGCATAGTTACAACAGCCTGAAGGTATTAAAACGCATCAGGGAAACTTGCTTCCATTAGGAACCCAACTTCAGTTCTCCTCTGAGGCTGTGCCAACAAGAAAATGCCCTGAAATAAAACTCCTTGCAAAGAACAGGCTTCCTCAGCAAAGCTGTGCTTTTACACGTCAGCATCGCTCTTCAGCGTGCTGCCATGCAGGTCCTGCTGTGCTTGCAGCTCTCTTCTTCATCCCAGTGATGACCTGCAGCAAGCAGGTGTCATCCATGGTGAAACACAGCTAGCAAACAGCCAGTGTGAGCCACAAAGTCCCTACCGCCATCACAAAAGCGCCTATAAGGATGGGCAAGAAATAGATGATAACAAGAGCAGAAAGTGAATGGTCATGTAGAGTCAGGGAAGCCTTTTAAGGGGGTTTTTTTTTGGTTGTTTTTTTGCTTTTGTTTTACTGCTAAGCTAGAAAGTAAGATGTGGGAGAGAGGTTAATTTTAGTGTCTTGGACTTCAGCTGATAAAGTTCACCAAAGGGCAGCTGAGAAAGAGTTCACCAAAAGGCACTTTACAAATGATTAAACTGTTTTTCAGGGAGGAATAGGACAGGTTTCCAGCAAGGGCTCATTGGGAAGGTAGTTCATGTTTTGTTGATCACAGTTCTCATGTCACCTTTCCTTAGGTCAGCTTTCTAAGATTTAATAGGTGTACCTTCATCTTAATAGAAGGTCTTCTGTGGAAACAATTATCTCCATATCCCCAAACACTTCCACTCCTATGCTGACTTGCCACCTTATCCCGTTAATTGACAGTGTGCTGCAGAAAGATAATTTGTCAATATTACAAGCAAATAATTAAAATTTGACCCGTCCTGCAAAATCCACCTTGGATTTTGAACTTTCCTCTGCCTCCTACCTCAGTTTGGGAAATTTGAATTGTGAGTCCAAGTTCTCATGCCCTTCCAAAAGAGCAACTAGGCTGTGAATTGCACCAAGACCTGCAGGCAGCCCTCCTCTCATTACATTTCTTAGGAGCTTTGGGATATAGATTCAGTCCATATATAGACATAACTCCTTCTCTCCATAGCATAACCACCAAAAGACTGTAATGTTTAACGTGTCAGTAAACTCAGAAGTCACCTTGCATCAATGTACCTCAGAGTTATGTTTTGGTGCAAAAGTAATCCCATAATGATGGTGTGCTGCAACCGATTTGTGCTCTTTGTCTACTGTTAACTCAGCTCTACCTGCTCAAAATAACAGTGCTTTCTGCACTAGAAAATTGCATTTGGAGAATGAAGCAGCTCTGATCTATTCAAAAGTGGACAGAAAGGTAGAACAGTGTAGGTAACTGCTGTACTGAGACATACCTTCCCACACAAATGCCATCGCCTGGTGGCAGTGTCAGCTAGAGCGCTTTATCTTGGCTTGCGGGCAGCCAAATCCTTGGTGCATACTGTATGTCTGTAGGGCTGAAGAAAACAGCATTGGCGCCTCTCAGCTGTTTCAGTTTGTTGCTCATTTGTCGCAAATCTCTTGTTCAAGGAAAACCACTCCGGCAATTTTTAATTTAGAAGGTGCTAGGAACATTACTGCACAAGACTTTTTGATGCATTTGTCTGTGAGGTCTTCTCAAGAACATGGCAGATTTATGCCTCTGCTAACCACTGGTATTTTGGGTACCTGGACAGAAAAAAGGAAAAAGCATCTTAGATGATTGTCAGTGCTGACAAGAAGAAAACAGTGGAAATGGAGTTTTAAAAAAACTTAATCCTGCCTCAAGGGCTAAATTAGATTTATTTTATGTCTATTTAAATTCTGTAGTGGTGCTCAGGGAAGTAGAAGCTTAGCCCTAGAGGTGATGGACTTACAAAAGGCTCAGCTCACATGTTTTTGTTGGAGCATTCACACAGCTTGCAAGCTTTTCCCAGAGCACCTCAAAATATCTTAACACCTCACTCTGCCGCTGAGATCTCCCTTTTATAAAACCAGCTGAGACAGAAACAGAACAAGCCCTGAACACACATCAAGGGACAGTACAGGGGAAACCCAGGTGTCAGCCAGATCTAGTGCCTATCCTTTCCTCCTCGCATCTCCTGGGAGAGTGAAGTGTTTGGGGATATAGACCAAAGGGGAGCTGCCTGTCACTCCTACTTTTTGGTGCTGCTACTTGAAAGATTGGCTTTCCTAACATTTTTCCTTTCTTTCTTAGGGAAGGCTCCAATGCCGCGACCTCACTACAAACCACAGGAACCCAACGGCTGTAGCTCAAATTTTCTGGGGCTCAAGGTACCTGAAACTGTATGTACTGCCACACCTGCCACCCCCAAATGATGCAATTCGCTAATCACAGTAACCAGTAATATTTGGCAGGAAAAGGCTTAGCTGCATTACACAGTGTCTATGTGGCGGCTTCTTTTCACAGCTGAAGCCAGGGCTCTGGAAAAGGGAGAAAGTATCACTTATGTGGTGTCAGGGAACAAGCTATCTGCCTGGGACTGACACAAGACAAAGCTGTCTGCTGTTAGGAAGCAAGGCAAACATGTCAGTCTGAGCACTGCCTAACTGTCAGTCAGGGAGGCATTAAGATTTCAACTGCTGGTGGCAGTGAAACAGGAGTCACAAAGACATGAGTTGTATTTACAGAGGACTGGACTGTTCCTCTGGTTGTCTCAGTAGATGCCGAAAGAGAAAGTTTCCTGAGCGGCCTAGCACCATGAGAGGGGGGCACCTGGTCAAGCAGAGCACTACTGCAGAGGAACATATTTTTACCAAGGCCCTGAACAATCCTGTGCCCTTGCTATAGGACAGGGAACACGTTCCATGACAGGCAGCTCAGTGGCACAGCATAATGTAGAAACAGCAATACTTGAAGGCATTCTCTACACTTGGCCCTTAGCCCCCTCCTATGCTTTTGCCTTTGCCAAGCAATGAAATAAACCTGCAGACTTTAATACTGCACCCACTTGTTATTTTTAAAGCAATTAATGAAATCATATTAGAATCACCAGGAAAAGTACTGCCAGAAGGCTCTAAGAGCAGGAAATATTATTTACCTTATGCATTACTGCTGCCCATGAAGTCTGCAGCAATTAGGCAGATTCCTGCTCCAAAAAGCCCTCTTTTTGCATCCCATTCTTCATATAATATTAGACTCCTAAACTACATTTCACTGCAAACCTTGTGGGCATTTCTGCAGTACCTTCTCCTTAGGCAGGCAGGCAGTCACAAGCACTGAGTGCAATGAAGAAACAATCTCCTAAATATTACATGAAGAAGACCAAAAAGAGGAAGAATTTATAACGAGCTAATGAGTCCAGCCTCTGCAGGAGACAGGCCTTCTGCCCCATCACCCCCATGGTTATTAGCTAAGCTGCTGTTTACCTCCAAGCAAGTAGAACTCCCCTGGTCAAGCTGTATTTGTCCTTGGCCTCATACATGTATCTCCGAGAAATAAGGCATTAATAACAGTTATAGCAGATTTATTAGGCCAACAAGCAGGACTTCTCAGATTGTGGGAAAAGGAGGAAAGAGAAAAGGGGCCTTTGCCACTGCTGGCAAGGACAAGAAGCTCTCTAATGAACTCTGACAAATGAGAACTAGCAAATTCATGGAGGGGCTGTTTCCCACCTCTCTACCAGAGGTTAATCACCTGCAAGAGAGAGAAAGGAATGTGGTCTGCCCTGTACTGGACCTGCACTATTGTTGCCACTTACTTTAGATGGTGAGGGAGTAAGCATGTGGTCCCTCCTGCTGCCCTAGCTCTCTGAGACAGTTTCTGGAAAAGGATCCAGCTGGGCTCTGCAACACCTCACCCAGCAGGAGCTATTTGATTCTGAGGCCAGGATGCAGCCAAAGGACACTGCTTTCCTCTCTTTCCCCAGCTAGATTTGGGCATCCCTGCCATGACCAAGTGCTGTAACCAGCTGGACATCTGTTACGACACCTGTGGGGCCAACAAATACCGCTGCGATGCAAAGTTCCGATGGTGCCTCCACTCCATTTGCTCCGACCTTAAGCGCAGCCTTGGGTTTGTCTCCAAGGTGGAAGGTAGGCTTCCTGGCTCACATCCACTATGGAGGGAGGAAGCAATGCCAGGGAGGGGAGGGTGTGGGCATGGAGCTCTCTCTGTGAGAAAGCAGCAAAAGTCTGCAGTAGGGAGCAGCACGTCTGCCCCGCACTTGTCACAGGTGGGTCAGAGATGAGTGAGAACACTGAGATCTGCTCCCTCCGCACACACTTCTGCCCCAAGACTGTGGAAAGAAAAAGCCCCAAACAAACAAACACACACACACCCCCCAAAAAAACCAACCCACAAACAAACAAACAAACCAACAACCCAGCAACAAAAAACACCTAGCTGCAATTCCTTCAACCCTTGGGTGCTCTCCCTGAGAGTTAAAACACCTTTGCCTGGTCAAAAAAACTTCCTACAGCCAGTAAACCACACACTGAAACCTGCATGGCCAAGGGCCAACAAACTGGGAGAGCCAAGGACAAAGGCTCTCTGGGATCTGGTTCACAGATAAGAGATGACGATGGCACCAGGGACATGGGTGGTGGCTGAGCCATGGTGGGCAGAGCTGGATTCCTCAGAAGCCCCCATACCAACAAACTTCTAGTGACATGCCAGCAGCCACCCTGGTTTTGCCTAATTTTAAAAGCTTCAGACTGCAAGTTTGAGAAGAGCTTTTTGGTAAAGACTGCATTTTGTAATCTGTGCGAAGAGTCCAAGCCTGCCTCTTGGTCCCCTGTGTCAACATCAAGCACCTTTTCACTGTATGACAAGGAGGAAACATAGACCTTTCCACTATTAGAGGTCAGCCATGGCAGGAAAGCCTCCAGCCTCCCCCAGTCTGCTCCTCCTGAGGCCATTTCATTTCCCCATCCTCTGTAAGGCAGCCATCTGTCTCTTGCAGAGGGGCTGTGTGGCAGTAACGCTGGACACGCAGAGATAAGACCTTCCAACAGTAGATGACACTGAAACAGTAGAAGATATTTATAAAATCTCTAGTCTGAAAAACTGGCAGAGCCCTTGAGAACAGCCCATTCCCAAAGCTGAATAAAACTGGTGGTGCTGCTCAGTTTCTCACAGCTAATTGCAGCCAGCTCCTCTGATCCCGACTGCTGATGCCCTGCTGGAAGGTATAGTTAAATCTGCATTTGTTTTCCAAAGGTGCAGCCTGATTAGGGCACAGAGGTAAGGCTGCATGACTAGGAATACTAGTGCAGATGGCTTTCTACTTCATCACAGATAAATGTTTGGAAACAGTGTCCAGGCCAGCAAGAGAAAACAAAGACATGGACTAAGATATAAGTGCTACAGGCCAAGTATAGCAAATCTTTCACAGTCACCCCTGTCCACGAATCCTCGTGCAGACAACCTCTTCCTATTTCTTCAGATTTTTTCCCCTGCAAATTTTTCAGATGCCTCCTTTTTCCTTTTTGCCTGCAGCAGTGAAACAGGAATACTAGGGAGTAAAGGTGGAGCAGAGCCCTTACTTCTTGGCTAAGCCAAGCTACCTCTGCCTGTAGCCAAGTAGGACTAAATACTTCCATGATCTCTGTCCTGGTTGCGTCAGGAAGCACAGGTAGTTGCAAACTAACAAACCTCTGAGCCATCCTCTCCTCCCCTTGCTCTGTACCTGCCACTCCCTGTCCTCAGTGCTGCTATGAGCAGCTCCTGTCACACAGTCCTCCACCAACACCATCCCAGCTCTTATCAGGGATCCTTTCCCCTGAGTCACTAGGACAGAGAGAGCAGGCAGGGGAACAGCATCTGCGCTCCCTTCATGTGGGCGCAAACATCCCAGCCGCAGCAGTGCCAGTTAACCAAAGCCTTGGTTTTCCCATGACTTGCTACAGGCTCTCCAATGCCTGCCAACTGAGCAAGCTTCTTAAGCAGCAGGAGCAGAGCGAGGTGCTCTGAGAGGCTGAGGTGACAGGAGACAGCCCCAAAGGCAGGGCTTTCCCGTATGCATACAGCAATCAATGTTGGTTGCCAGCGAGTAAACTCTAAAAGACTTCATATTAACCTGTTTATTTATTGACAAGCAGTTTTGGGCTTGTTTTTTGGAAGAGGAGGGGCTAGTAGTCAGGCTCCACTGTTACAACTGGAGTAGGATTTTCATGCTGGCTGGCAACTCCCAAAAAGCAGAAAAGGCTGGTTAGGAGTAGCTATAGGGAAAACTGAGGGGAGAGGGAAGCAGGAAAGACAGTATTGTAGAGATCGTCTTGGAAATCTGCTTGCTAAATAGTGTTATTTGCAGTGCCCCAAATGATCCATCAACCAGAAAAGCCTGACGAAGGCAAGAAGTTAGTGTCAGACTGGTGCCACCCTAGGGAGAAAAGAGCCCCCAGTTGAGCAGAATAGAGCCTCTGGATTTATAAATCTGCAATACTCAGAGATACGACAACAGCCCATGCTTCCAACTGTAAACAGCACACAACTCGGTGCAGAGCTCAGGCTAGGGTGGCTTCCACCCATCCCTCAGATGTCCCGAAGTGCCTGTTACTTACCTGCCTCATCTCTTCCTTCCCTGCAGCTTGTGAGTCTGTCGCAGACACAGTGTTCAATGCCGTCTGGACCCTGGGCTGCCGGCCCTTCATGAACAGTCAAAGGAGCGCCTGCATTTGCAATGAGGAGGAACGAGATGAACTGTGAAGAAAAGCAGATGCCTGGCCTCTATGAGCCTGTTGCCAAGCATCCCCTGTGCCACCGCACTTCAGCACAGTGACTTCTATCAGCCTTCTGGCCCAGCACGAGATGGGGGGACCTGGGCCAAGCAATACACATCAACTACAGTTTTTGGTCAGAGAGCTGCGAAAGGGGAGACAGTCTATGAATATAGGGTAGTGATGCCTGCTGTCCACCACAGATGCAGTCTAACAGCCCTAGCCCTTTCCAAGTCCATCAGCCTGAATAATCTGATTTTGTCTACAGACTGATCAGGAGAGACAAGCAGGATGCAGCACTGGTTATAAACAAGAGACTTGTTTATTTGCTTTAAACACACGTGTATTAGCCCCGTCTTCTGCTCTCCTCCCCACCTTGACTCTGTAATTTGCAGTTCAGAGCATTAGGTTTCTGCAATCACTAAAAATCCCAGTCCATGGACATGCTATTTACATTTTTGCACCACTGGTGACAGACTGAAGAGAGGTAATTTACCTTCAGTATGTTGCTCACACCCATCCCTGACATTTTCCGTCCTGTCATTACACACTCTGATAACCCTGCTTATTTAAATACTTGGTGGATCCAAAAATGATTTAAAACATCCAGGGAGATTTGGTAAGCATGAGAAGAACTTCAAGTGTTTGTGATACAGGCACAATTCATTTTGGGGCAAAAGGGGACCAAAGCCCATTGCGTCTGAGGTGTGAAATCATAGCACTCTCCCACAGTCTCAGAAGAGAAAGCTGCTTCTCTTTGGCAGTGTCATCCAGATCCATTTAATTATTTTCCTCCCATATCATTTAACAAAGCTTTTCCCTTAGAATCTCTTTTTACATGAAATGACTGAGTATGCACCTCCATCTTTTGCATGAGGGAAACAGGAGGCTCACAGGTGCCTTGGATGAGACATTCAAAATCCCAGAGGCTTACCTGTCAGGTGGCAAGGCTTACATGGTAGCTCTATGGGGCAGACACTGCCAGCTGCAGAGCTACCAGCAATCTCAGACAGCATTCTTTCTAAAACGTGGTTAATACTTCCATCTGCTATCGGGAGCTTTTATTGCATACAAAATTAGAATTTAAAGTGATATATGGAACTTCATCTACATATAACATTTACAGACAGCTTTCATCTGTGTTTCTTGTTGAGAGGAAGTTGCTATTGGGCACACGTGCCATGCCACGTAAATACTTCGGCATCTTCTGCAAGCATATTTGTGATTATGTTCTTCCATCTGCCATGGAAAAGTTAAGGCTCCAGAAGGGTGATTTAACAAGAATAGAAAGAGTCTGTCTTCGTTATTTTCTTCTCGTTTGGGTTTAAATGTATGCATGGAGCTATAAATTATTTAAGCCTCATATTCCTGTTCTTGCCAGTCATCTTTGCTTTACAGTGAACAGCATTGAGATATTCATCTGGCCTCAGACAGACTGAAACAACAAGAGCCCACTGGTATTAAGACCAGGAAAACAAAAGTGGCCACAGGAGATGTACTGGAATGTCTTCCATTAGGAAGAACCTTGGTTTGCACTGGTCATATGCAATGACATCCTTTTCTTGCTGTGCTAATGCCACTGGAGAACAAACACTGTATTGCCAAGGTTCATTGCAGTGTGTGCCTGTCAGAGCATGATGCTGGATAGTCGATTTTGATTATCTGTCTAAGAAACGTGTATTTTTGGCTACGGATGGGAAGGAAATGGTCCTTGTTCCAGACACTTCCCAAACTTTGTATTTGACTGATGAAATGGTGCCTATTGCCAGTTTCAAATGTGAGCATGCTCTTAGAATTAAATGACAACATTAAAAAAATTGATCTTGTTTACAGTTAATAGCCAACTGGCTGGCAAATGTCTTTTAAGGCATTTTATAGTTCAGGTGACATCAGATTAAAGCCAGGCCAAGGAACTGATGGCAGACGATGACATACACTGGAGAAATTGAAGGTTTCTGAACAAATTCTCTCCATCCCAACAACTGATGCGTTGGAGGCACCACTAATATAAATCATTTTCTTCATGCTTTCAGACCACCATTCATCCCCAAACACTACAGACTGCTGCACACAGGGCAGCTACTGAATAAGTGCATTTTTCACAACAAAATTGAACTGTGGTAATCTGAAAAACCCCATGAGCAGCTCTACAAGAAAACTTTAGAGACTTCAAGTGGAGGCAGTGACTCAAGAAAACCACCAGATAATCCTGTACAGGAGAAAACAGTACATGAACTACAGTAAAACTTCCGCATCCAAACTAAAAGTTGCTTCCCCTCTACATCGCTCCTGCTACCCAGTTGGTGTACAGCCACTGAAGCAGCTGATCACAGGACTCTCCAGGTCAATGGACAAACCTTGAGAGTCAAACCTTGGATCATCTTCACTTCCACCCTCCTCTGAGCAGGAAGACAACACTGTGCTCACCTGATGGCTGGCTGTTGACTTTGTACATTGGCAGGATGGTTTGCAACTCTTGCAGATGTTCAACCATTCATCCAGTGTGCCCTCTCCTAGTAATGGTTCCCACAAACAGCAATCCACTGAGGACACAAAAGCAGGGTCTAAGATGGCAGGTAATGAGTGTATACTTCTGGACATCCAATGTTCAAGCATTCGCTTTACATCCTAAGAGAGAATGAGGTGGCAATGCCAGAACACCAGCCGCACGTGTCGGGCAGCACTGACGCAGCTCAGACTTTAACTGTCTGGTCGGAGATGTTGCCTTCTTGCACATGCAGTGACTGCTTGTGCAGTGTGTTTTGCTTCCACTATGTAGTGTGGGAGATTAAACAGACAAATGCCTTGGCTGGCAGATGAGTTTGGTCTTTGATATCACGTCCAGGTTGTAATGCTGAGAAAGAGACCAGATGGAAGCAAGAAGCAAACTGGGGAGAGCTAAAAGACTTTGAGAAATGGTGGTGTTTTGTGCCTAGGAGCCATCACTTCTGTGTCAGAGAAGGAATTGCCACAGGCCAGTGGCAGACAGAAGACCTACTATCCTGCTTTCAGGGCAAACTAAACACCTTCCCAGACTGCTCCATTCACATGGCCACACAGACCATTTTTTCCTCCCTATTACTCTTCCAGATTATTCAACTAAAAAGCTGCAGAGCGGAAAGACTGCTTCATATGAATCTGTCAGGAAGAATGAAATAATGTGCACAATAACTGAAATAAGCCAGGAAATTAATCTCTCCTCCACCACTCCCCCATGTCCTTTTCACACAAACAAAAAGCACCAGTTGCCTCTCCAGAAGGCACCAGCTTATTAATTTCATTTTCCATCTCTTGTTTAATCTAAACAAGTATATTTAGCAAGGGGTGCCTGAACAAAGAAATGACAGTGGGGAATTGACCATGTGGCCCTAATGCAGATGTGAATCAGCAGAACTGAGAGATGCACAGCAATGCAAGGAGGCGGCTTTTTAATTTCTTTTTCTTTAACATATGGCTAGATAGCACATGAAAAGTGTCTTTCCACTTAAACTGACTTATCGTAGAAACATTACCATTTATTCTAAGACACACACATGCACACACACATATTCCCAAACGGGAAAAGCAACCATGAAGCTATTTAGAAAAACCATTAAACTCCCAGCCCATCACTGTATTCCTCACTGGAATCTCACTCAGCAAAAGAAAGAAACCTGTGAAATGCAGTATTGCTGAGGTGATTTGTGACTCCCTTCTAACAGAATCCCTTGTTAATTTGAGAGCAGCAACAAATTTTGGCCCTGGCAGCAATTTGGCTGCTTCCAAAGTAGAAAACGGGTGATGCAGACTAGGGGGGCACTCCCAGCACAGCTCCAAACGCACGGGAGAACACTGCACACTGTGAAGCTTCTTGGAGAACACCTCACGAACACAGTGTGGTGCCACAGCCAGTGGTGGACACAGATCCTTCCTCTTTCACCCTCCAGTTCTGCCTTTCCTACTTAGTCCTTCACTGCTCACTGCACCTCCTTCCTTTCACCCCATTATTTCCTTCACAGGACTCCTGTTCCTCAGTGAAGTCCAGAGGAGCCCAAGCTGATCATCCATTATGTTTTCTTTGGAACGACCTTGACAGCCCAGAGGGATTCCTGACAAATAACCATGATGCCGCCACCACCATCAGTAATTGTGTCCATAAACAGCTCTCACCCACCAGGAGACTGCAAATGTGCACAGTCACTCAAACAATGCTGCTGTATCTCCTGTCACCAGGCTCACTGGGGACAACCCTGTCCTGAGAACTACGCACGTTACAAGTGATTGCTATAAACACTTAATGTGCATTCCTCTAATCCCTTTGTCAGGGCCAGAGCCTCTCTAGACCAAGGTAATGCATTACAACTTTCAAAAAGAGTTGGTAGTGGCACACTTAGGGGTGCTGTTTAATGGTGTTTTTCTTACAATCAAGGTGCTAAACAATACAAGAGATGTTTAATGATCTTTTTTTTACAATCAAGGTGCTACAGCACTTATGAAAGGGACCATGGTTTTGGTTGGGGCAGAAGAGGGAGAAAAATAATACACTAAATACAAGAGGAATACTGTTAAATTGCATGCATTTAAGAAGACACTAAAAAAATCAAGTTCTATTAAATACCTTTTACTATTTAAAAATAACATTTAAATGTGCATGCAATGACAACTGTTTTATAGCTCCAAGGAACTTAGACATTACAAAATATAATATTTTTATACATGCTTTTTAATGGTCATCCAAAATCTCAGCACATTCAAAGCTTCAACGTCATTCACAAAACTGCATAGCAAACATGTTCAGCTATGACAGATAGTGTTTGTTTCTGATGACAGAAGGGCCTGAATATCATTGTCAAGGACAAACAGTCCTTTGGAGCCTGCAGGTGAGTGCAGGGAAAGACCAAGCTGGGTAACGCTTCGGGCCTGAAAAGCAATAGGGTCCCTTCATCTGAAGGGTTGTTGGGAAGAAATGGCAGGTAAAACTGTTCTGCAGTCTGGGTTGCACTCAGTCTAGGCACACTGCCTTGTGTGCCCAACATACTTCACAAACAATCATCACATGCTTAGGGAAACATGTCCTAAGTGGTTCAGTAGGGCTTTACCAAATACTTCTTGTTTCTTAAACAACCATGCAAGAAGGCCCTGACAAGGAAAGTCTTCTCAGCAGAGATGCTGTTCCAGTAGGTCGGTGTTAGTCATCAAAGTCAATTCTGATGGGGCCACCTGTCAGGATGTGGTTTGCCACGTGAACAGATTCCTCCTCTTCCTCTGTCTCTGCTGACCTGCGCGCCCGTCTCCGGCAGCCCTGGGCGCAGCGAGAGCTCTCATCCAGCGCCCCGCACACAAGGATGCGGCAATGCAAGAACACCTCCTGGAGGGTGGCGAGACAGCAAGCCAAGTCAACACACAGCTCTGGGAATCACCCTGGCACTGCTGCCAGCTCTCACAGAGCATGGGTGATGCTATTCCCATGTTGCAGCCATTTCTGTCCCCACATCAACAAGGTTCCACTGTATCCACCATTGCCATCCACAGCCAAACTGGCTGCTCCATCTGTTTTCTTATGCGCCCAGGAGAGACACGTTTTCCAGAATGCCTGGCTGAGATCAGAGTATGGCATCTGTCTGAAAGCCAAGGGCTAGACAGGTAATGTGAAGGCATGAAATGATCCTCCAAAAGACGGGATGAAAATGCCAGGAATAAGCTTGGAAGAGCTTACATGGAGCTGCATAGCAGGAAGCAGGCCTCACAAGGAGATGGACTGATAGGAAGATGCAAGAGAATGGACTGATAGGAAGATGCAAGAGAATTTGACATGAGCTGAGAAAACATAAAACTACGAGACTGAGGGGCAAAGGAAGAAAACTCAAGTTGATGAGGAGCTGAAACTGGTGGCTGAGAAGAGAAGGGGAAACAAAGGGCAGGGAGACAGCTGCCCTTTCTTTCTGCACAGTAAAGTCAGACCGTGACAGGATTGCTACTCGTTGCCTTCTAAATGACAAGGAGAGTAAGCAAGATCCCTGCAAGCAGCAAGCAGGGAAGCAAATATTTGTGAATGTTTGGTCAATGGTGAGGTTTGAAGCAAAATCCATCACACAGGCTGGGAGGACACAGGTTGGAAGCAGCAGTGGCAATCAGCCAGCCAAGCAAAATCTCTGAATTTTGAAAGATCTCATCTATTTTAACTCTAGTGAGGCTCTCCAGTAGCTGGAGTGGCAGCTTTATGACTTTTGGAGCAAGCAGCATTGGCTGAACATAACAGCGACTGTAAGACTAGATTTTTTCTAGCACTAAAAAGCTATTCACATTAGGAAAATGGCATTATCCTTCAACTGTCCTCCCACTACAAAGCTTCTACCTCAGAGCGCCACCAGCCTTGACAGCCTGGTTTCATATTGAATTAAACAGTACGGTGGCCTTGTATCTGTAAACCTGGCACCTGTACTCATGAGAGCTAGAGAAGATACAAGATTGAAGAGATTCAAAACCATAGACTGTCTTGTTTTAAAGATAGGACACAGTGCTTGGGAACACTTTTCTCACCCAGTGTACAAGTGGTCCAGTAAGACTACTCAGAAAACAACAAAGAGTTCAGCCTGTTATGGCATTAATATTCCCCAGCTGTCCTTCATACTTTATTTAATTTTAGCTGTTTTTATCACTCTTTCCTAAAGAACCTGTGTCAGGGTCCTGAAAGACAACACGGCTGAAATAGGCTCAGCATCATGTGCCTTGGGCCAGCCACTCCTCTCCTTTGCACTCTTAATACAGCCAATCCTGTGCTGAGACTCCCCAGTCAGATCAGAGCTGATGCAATACCTCAGAGGTGTGTTTTCAGCTTACCTTGTTGTCTTTGCCCACAAACTTGAACACAGGAACCTGGAAATGCTTGGCAAGATGGTCCTTTGACGTGTACTGCTTCACTGAATCATCAGAAACGCAGCTTAGGAAAGCAGAGGGATAGGCTTTAATGGGTTTCCCAGAAATGGAAAATGAAAGAGAAAAAACATCCCAGCCTATTTAACCATAGAAAGAAAAGGAGAACTTGGCTCTCTCAAGCTAAGCTACCATCCATGTTACTTCCTCTTTGGCCACAGGAGAAAATTCGGGAATGATGGGGAAAAACAGTGATGATAATAGCATCTCCAGACAAAGAACAGCTCAGCAGCAGAGAGCTGGCAGGGTGTGGTCCAGTCGCCTTGTCAGAGGGACTGCCAGAGAGCTGCAGGCAAATTTGTCCTCATTTCACCTTCCTGTGCAACAGTCTGCAGTGATCAACAGAGCTGTTATACAGTATATATTATGTACTTTCTGTACACACATATATATGCACATAAATCATGCTTAAAATGAAGAAGCCTTTACTCACATTACTTAAATATCACAGATTATGAAAAACACAAAAAGCCAGATTTACTTTGCTTTACATCATGTATGCTTTTCTTCCTGCTACACTTGGTTGGACAGCTCAAATTCGTATACTAAAATTCATCATTTCAATTTCTCCATCACTAGCATTATATGATCATGCAAGACATCATAGAACTGCAAGAAAATAGCTACTTTTATAAAAGTTACATTCCAGGTGCAGTCTATTTATAAACTGTTACAGCCTATTTAGAGTTTGACAGAGAAACAGCAAGACAAAAAGTTATGGTGACTTGGTAATTACTGCTGCCTAGTGCAAAGCCTGAGGCATTCTGAGAGGCCCAGATGCTGCTGTTCTATTGCATTGCAATGCAGCTTGTCCTCTCTAGCAAGTTAATTCCAGAAATGTGGACTTTGCAAGATATATTAAAAAAAATAAAGTGGTGATGGAAGAGACAATAGGTAATGGTGGGAGAGCTGAAAGTCCTAGTCCTGCAGCAACCTTTAACTTCTATCTTTACACCAGAAATATATTAGGCGCTGACAGAAATGCTGATGTTTGACGTGTTCAGTCATTGAGTAGCAGCAAACCCCACATCTATATGTAGCTTTGCTTTCACTGGAAATCTCTACACTGCTCGGCTGACTTGGCTCTGTGGGTGGCAGACTGCTGCAATTGCCCTTCTGCTATGTAGAGTACGGTATGTTCATGGCAGCACTAAGCATTGGTCCGATCCTAGCACTGTTTTCACCACCATGTATTTCTGTAGCTTTACTCGGCCAGTGGCGGTCAGGGTCTGAAGGGATAGCCCTGTCTGCAGTGCTTGTCTGGTTAACTTGCCTGGGATGCAAACATTAAAGGCCATCAAGAGGAGCTAATAAATTAATATTGTGCATCTAAAAAAAATGGCATAGGTTCCTCCCTCCTGAGGCCAAGCATTAGATGTCACTAAATTGTTTAGGATAAAATTACTTCCAAGAATTACATTCCTGAAGGCATCCGATTGTAATGAGTGACAGTTAAAGACTTTTCATAAATGACTAGCCAAGCTTTGGGGCCATAAAGTTAACTTACAGTCATGTCCTCATTTGCGTGCATATAAACTGTGATGACTCTTGGACACTGGCTCAAATTGACTCCTAAATTCCAGGTTGTCCAAAGCTTCTCTACACTGGTAGAGCCTTGCAATGGAACTACCTTAGTCCCATCATGCTCAGATAAATTGTAGCTTCTGATCACATCAGATTACAACAGATTGCCCTTAGTGACACAACCTTGCTCCAGATGCCCCAGACAGCTTCAATAGTTATTGCCTGTCCTATTGGTCAATGCCTTTTATTTGTTCTTGTTTTCAGAAAAAGGAAGAACAAGATCAGAAGCAGGAGAGCTGCTTTGGGGCTGGCTGGCTGGGCTAGCAGCAGTTCAGGGTATTAAAGAGACAGCGGGTAGGGGTCTGGGAAAACCCTGATTTCCAGCATGGTCACATCAGCATAGAGAGAGGGTTAAGGAGTCCCACAGAAGAAGGCTCCCACCCCTTGTCAAAAGGCCATGGCAGGGAATTAACAGGTAAGAAAGCAGGAGAGGGAATGTTCCCAGGCCTCAGTCTGAGGTGTATTCCCTCAAATTTAAACAATGTTTCCCTGTGGAAGCTGCAGTTAACTCCTGCAGGTCTGATCCTACATAATCAAACTGATTTTTAAAACCCTGTCTTTATTGCCTTGGGCTTCTGGGGCTGGGTTGATGGAAGGAAACTGGGTTATTACAGAACTGTTTGGAGCTGTGACAAATCAGCAGTGTATTCAGCTATTTTTACTTTTTAATTGCTGCGAGCACACAGAGAGACAAAGAACTCCAGTTAGCTCAATAGCACATCATTAGCCTCTGCTCTAAGTGAGTGGTTCAATTTAAATACAGCACACCCCACTGGGGCTGGTGTGTCTCAGGATGCTGGGGCCTGCAGTGACTGGATGAGGCTCCAGCCCACTTTCCCCTTTGATGAAGTTTTAATGCCCTCTGCAGGATAACAGTACCAAAGGGACTGCTGGTGCACACAAATCCTCCAAGTAGTGCTGTGGTGAATTTGAGAGATCTCATTTTCTGCTGTCTCCCTTCACTTCTGGCTCAGGTTTTGGCCACTGTTTTGAATCTCATCATTTTCACTCATGGCGAGAAATGAATGAATGTTTGGAGCCGTGACTCTGTGAAGGGTCCACAGAAACACCCAAGGCAGGGAGTTGATAAATCAATCCTTCCATTACAAATCCACTCATAAACCCCAAAAATGTCAGGCCCAGAAGGACTGCAGCCTGGGGGCGGTGGGAGTGGGGGGAGAGCAAGATAATGCTGAAACCTTTGTCAAAAAGAAATTAAACCAGTATTTTTGTGTATGTACTCTGCAGGACCCTTTTGCTATAAGACAATCACACTGGACTTGTCATTACCAGCTGTAGCGGTGGATGATTTAGCCTGGCAGCTGAGGAAATAATTGTTGTCCTCATTAGATGGTTTGGCAGACAGAATACAGAACTTCTATGAGCACAGTCCCTTGACTGTCAGGCTATGACATTTGGGTTTATCTTAGAGATTACTTTGGCTGGATTTTCCTCCCTAGATGATAGCAGACCAGTTCCCACATGTGATGTTTACCACAGTGTTGTCTGGTTAAGCTGCCAGGCAGTGCTGGATGCAAACACTCCACAGCAACATTGTACCATGGCTCTGTCATGTTATCATCCAAACAAGTGCCTGAAAACAGGGATCATCTTAAGAGCCACAGCAGAGCCCACAGCAATGCTCCCCAAACCTCTGAGGCAAAACCCACAAGTGTGAACCCACACATTCACCCTCAGTTATTCTGAAAAGATCTCTAACCCCAAATGCCTCAGAAAATTACAGCCAAACCAAGGGACCCTAAACTTACTGCACCGCCAGGTACAAGAGAGAGGAAAGCAAGGGTAGCTCCTGGAGCTCCAAACTGTACCAGCCACAAAGTCTTCTGGATCATGCTATAATAAGGCCATTATGGAAAAAATCAAGAAGCTTGCTCCAGTTGCTGTGGCAGCTGGGTAGCAGTGGCACCCAGCCATTGGGGGGTTCTGCTGATTGGTTTGGCACTCAGTAGGCTGGCAGAGAGACGACATCAGGAAGGATATCTTTTCTACAGAAGCCAACTCAATTATCTACAAAGCTAGCTAGAGGGAAATACGTGCTATAAAGGCTGCACTTGGAGTAACCTCCTTCACTGCCTCACTGTTTCTCCCAGTTACTTTTGATGGGACGAGTGGTTTCAGACTGAGAATTGAAAGGCCTGGCTGCTTATTGCTAGGAACACAGCAGATAGGCTGCTGTGAAGAAGCGATGGTGTTTCCTAAGTTGCATCACACAGGCAACGCAACTTAGCCCCACTGCCAATTCCCGTCCAATAGCCAGCAAAAGAGGGAACAGTGAACTCACCCATCTTGAATCAGGTAGTACTTCAGGATCTCGTCGATTTTTGAGGTGGGAGTGGCAAAGCAGCTCTCTACCAGTGTCTCTAGTCCGTTGACATGTACCAAGGGTTCAATCCCGAAGTACAGAGAGTCCCGAAGCTTAAGGGTGGGAAGAGCACCCCTGTAGGGTTCATCAAAGTCTTTGTCTTTGAAGATTTCAAGAGTGAAGGGAAAGATGCCCTGGTTGCGGCTCATGATTTCCAAGGGAGAGTTCTTGAGGTTGGGCACATAACCTTCAGAGATGGTGTACCGGCGTGGGAACTCACAGGTCACCGGGATCAGCAGCTTGCTGGTGCGGACAATGATGTCCCCATTGCTTCCTGGCGTCTGCTTTGGCAAGCCAGTCACCAGATTGGTGGCAATGATTTTATCATTTATAACCTGCAGCAAAGAAAGGAGTTTAAGGGAAAGAGCAGATCATTGAGAAAGACCTCTCCGAGTTCAGACTAGCAACTGAGTTTACCTTGTTCCAGAAACTCAGTCATAATCTAGCCACTGAAAGTACAGCTTGTGAATTCATACACTGCAACCAGAATGTAGGTTCATCCTCACCTACGAAATAAGGGTGTCTGTCAGCTTTTCTGCCAACTTTGATGCACTGTACTCCTGCATGAAGCACAGGAATTCACTTCCAATTGCTGGCTGCCTTCCAAGATGAACTCTCTGGTTCCTGACTGGTTGCCATTCTAAACCTTTGAAACATTATCGAGGGGCCAGACTCTATCTCAAGAGGAGGGTGAAAAGAGACACCACTTAAACTTTCTGCACTGGAATGCTGGCGAAGCTGCCTCTGTGAAGGAACAGGTGAGCAAAAAGTTGTACATATGCTGACAGATGCACGCCTCTTGAGAGGAGATGGAACAAGCTCTCCTACTTTGGGATGTGACCCCAGGTCTAGTCTGAGGCCAGCTGCGTGGCAATACAGGAAACTGCTCTGATGGTACAGCTAAGTTTATTCCCCAAGTAAACCACAACCAAGTCCCCAAATCTGAGAGATCCCAAAAGACAGGATAGCAGTAGGTATACATACGTCTACAACAGTGCCACAGGACTTCAAAGAGAAATGGATGTTGACGTGAGTGCCATTGGATAATCCTTTGCACATGAAGTGTTGATGAGGGAAAGGTCCAGGCCTCCAACCAGGTCCTTTGGGATGTTCACCTCAATAGAGCTGGACTTGCACAGCACTGGAACTGCAAGAAAAGTCCCCAGAATAACAGTCTGCACTACAAATCTTCCAGAGAGCTGGGAAAAGGCTATACCAATTATTATTGGGCAAAAAAGGGGGACTGTATGCTGTGTTTATGGTTACTATCTTACCATAGTAATCTAACTACCTACACTGCACCAAACTTCTAGGCTACCACTGCCCCATATCCTCCTGGCACAGTGATGAGACAAAAGGCAATGAAGATGACTGCTTAACTTGTGGCAGAAACTTAGCTGTGCAGATATGGATATCAAATTCACAATACCCCAGGCAAAGCCATTTTTAAAGACCCTTAATCAGATTTTACATCAAACCTACAACAGGTCAAAACAAGGCAGAGTAATTCCATATAGATGCTGAGCTAAACTGGAAGCACCTCAAAGTGCTGTAATAATACTTCTATAAGCAATAAACCCAGCTCTGACAAACAAACCCATTAGCTCACTCGTTCCACCTCCTTCCACAGTCTGAATTTTAATACAGATCTCCATGTGAACTTTTAAAAATTAAAATTCCATTCAGAAGAAGTGGGAGAAAATGTAGACAATGGGCAAAATGAAAAAAGAAAGAAGAGGGAATAATCTTCATTTAAAAAAGTAATTGCTATATATATTTCTCAGGTGCACACATATCTATTCAGTTAGATAGAGGACAAGTGTAGTGGTACATATATTCTAGTCTCTTCTCATCCAGAAGAACAACCCCCCTGCAGAATTTCCATGTATCATATTTTAAAATCACATGACAAAACTTTCTGCAAATATACTAGTTACCCAAGCATTTTCCTTAAATTAATTACAGTCCCAATCCTGACATTCATATGATCTGTCTTCCCTTAATTTTGATCATTAATTATATGATCCGTGATTCCGGATCTTGGATACAAGGCACACAACTACAACATACCTTTCACCTTCTTTAAAAAAATTGTCCTGTCCCAACTGAGGTATTTGTAATGGCTACTATGTACCTGCAGGGAGTATTTTTTATTAGAAGTTGATCTTCTCAAGGTTAAATACTAAAATGTATGCAGTGTGCCCAAAGCAATATGCTCTCATAATGAAATTGCTGGGTTGGAACAGAAAGCTACAGAATTACCTTCATTTTTCCTCTATACACAGTAAAAGGCAGGTGGGAATAACCGAGCACATCAAGTGGCAAAGCTCACAAGGAGACAAAGGGACTTTTAAGAACACAGTGCAATGCAGAGAGAGATGAAAATCCTTTGGGGACCTGGTTGTCTCAACTTGGATTTAAAGTTTCACTGTTCCAGTGACTTGATGAATAAGATAATGCAATGCTTTTATAAAGGTGTAATTCAGGGCAAGACAGTTTGGATCCCAACTGCAATGCTCCAAAGTTCAGGACCAATTTGGTTCAGGCTATCTCTGTTTCTAACTGTCTTTGATTGGCACAAAGGGGAGGTAAGAAGAGACACCCATTAAACCTCTGCTCTGGCATTACAGGAGTCGCCTGCATGCACTTCACCACCTGGGCACAGAAACAAGTGAATGAAACCTGTAAGCAGACTCACTTTTCATTCAAGCCAACTCTTCGCTATTTAGGAAAATGCTCTGGGAAACTCCTTACACTAACCATCTTGGCGTAACTGGTAATGTAATTCAAACCACCCTAAACATTTGTATACAGAGAAGTAATCAATACTGAGAACAGTGCTTCAGTTCTACCAATTTAACAGTAATGCTGCAAGCAGAGACTGCATTCATCAGTGTGATTCACTCTAAGCAGGCCTGATTTTCCCAACAGATACTGCCAACAACATCATAGGGGGAACTGAAAAAGAACTGGAAAGGTAGCCGTAGCTATATGCAGGCATGTTATTCCCAGGCAAGTGATGGGGTCCTGACTGCCAGGACTGAGACGCCCAACAGAAATTAGTTACCCTGGGTGCCAAGGGTAATTAATTTCATTTACAACTTCTTTCATCTATTCAGAGCACTGCACCCTCCTGACTTGATGTCAGCATCCATCTCTTGCATCCCTGACCTGGGCTCACCCCAAGCTGCAAACCTCCTGAGAGCCTCAGCCAGTCTTCACCTGTCAAACATTTCATTTATTCACCGTCAAACACCCAAGAGCATCTATAAGTACTAGGAAAGCCTCCTCATTACCACTTTAAGCTCTGCTTTGCACCAATGCCTGCGGTACTCTGACGCTGGTAGGAAGCGTCTGTGGCAAGTCCAACACTCATTTTACTGTCTGCTTTTGTTGGCATCGTGTTCCTTGTCCAGCCTTCAGTTCCCTCCTTGGCCTTTCAAAGAACAGCTGCTTGGAGCAGAGATTATCTTTTTGCACAAGTCTGCTCAGTGGAACAGGCTCTCTGATGCTGGGGATCCTTGAACCACTGCTAGCAAACCCCAAATCAACTACAGCATTGTACCCTGCTTAGCTGAACACAAGGCTTGGGCACAGGAGAGGGAGAAGGAGCATTTCACCACTGCACTTCAGAAAGAGGTGGGGTACTAGGATGATCTGCAAAATTCCAAGTATTTCATTGGCTGGTACCTTTGTGGGAACATTGTAGCCAAAACTGTGATTTTTGTGGAGGATTACTAATATTTGTTCTGAATGTAGAGACAGTGCAGAGGAGGGTTGTCAGGCTGTAGATCCAATTGCTTCAGGCAACTGTGCCTGCCCCGCACTGTTAATTGTACAACTACAAACCTGATTAGATGCCATAAAAAATCGTGTGATGCAGTTCCAGATATATTCTGTCACATCTTCTCGAAATTGCAAACCACTGCGTGGGGACTTAAATTCATGAAATGCAAAAGAACAAGCAGTTTCACTTTATGAGATGCTGTATCCTGAGCCCCAGCCTGGCACCTGGCATTGCTGCTGCTCTCTTTAGCAGCCCCAGAAGAAGAAGAAACACTGGCTGGGAAATGCATGGCCTTTTAACCCTGCAGGGGTTGCTTCAGGGAGCCAGGGTTGAAAAACATCACTCTTTTCCGACTCTTATCCATCAGTCAGACCTTTAATCAGTAAGTATAATCATGGCTCTTGAAAATCCTCATCTCCTCCTCCCCACCTTGGTCTGCTGGAGCAATACTCCTGAATCCCAAGTGCGAGTGCTCACCCCTGAAAACAGTGCCCTGTGTTTCTTAAAAGACTAAAAAGCAGACATTTTATCAAGTAGAACCACTCCAACTTCCTCTCTAAGGCATGCCTGCCCTGTTGGCCCCCATGAAGTCTGGATCTGTTCCTCTCATGCCTGTGCACTTCGTAACACATCAGATTACAGGAAGTTCTGAGCACACCAGGTAACACCAGCTCATTGGTATTATCTGAAACCCAAGTGGATTAGCCTATGACAAGCTTCCTTTTGTTGCATTTTTAGATCCTGCCCTGGCTATGGCCCAAGTCTAGCCCATTAGCAAATTCCCATGCAAATGTCTGGAAGCAACCACACATGTTCTTCATGAGCCCACCAAGGCAGAACACAAGCAGAGAGCTTGGAGGTCTGTCTCTACCAGGGCAGTAGCATACCTTCTCCAGCTTTGTGCTGAGCCTGACAGGTCTGAGAAGTGGCCAGGCAAGGCAGATAAGGCCCACCAGAGAGCATTACCTGTCTTTCACATGCCCACACAGCTCTCCTTAACATGCAATTTTGACTGAATGTCCTTTTATCAGTGGATCATAGTAGACATCTTCTCTGTAAGACACACAGGCATCTCGATGCTCTCAGCATCTAAGGAGCTCAGCTAGCTGTGGGATTATGAGACCCGAAAGAATCCTGGGTGCAAGTCCTGGATTGTAAGAAGTCATTGCACGAGGAGCTATAGACCCTCTGCTCAACTCTGAAAGTCCTCAGTAACTTCTCCCTGATCCTCTGCTCCCTGTACTCACTGCTGTAGAGCTAAATTGACCCCTGGGAGCCTGGATGTATTTGCAGAGGAAATCTCACTCATCTCTTGCAAACCAAAACAGGGAACATGTTTATTAAAACTGCATGCTATAGGTGCAAGTGAGAAGGACTCCCTGCATAAAGGAATGGAGCAAAATTCAGGTGGAAGGTCTCCCAAGGGTAGCACTGCCCTTGGCTTTGCGCAGCAAAAGCAGCAGTCAATTTTCAGATGCTGCCTTAGCCACTTTTCCAAAAGACAGCAAAAACACCCAGTATCAGTACTAGTACTCTGCTTCAAGACACAGGAATACTTACTGGAATGGTTATCAAGACACTTGGGCAAAAAAACCCTCTCTTTTTCACCCCATTCTTGGAAGGGACTGAAGCACTTCAGCTGAAATTTTAAAAGCCCAGTTTGAAGCATGAAAAGTTTCAATTCTGATGGCATAAATCTGTCAAAGGCATACACAGCTGAAGCACAGTAATATAATGGGAGATGTTAAGCAATCTTAACTGTAAGTGAACACTGCCAAAACCACCTGTGATTCAGGATGCACCCAGCTGGGTCCTGTGTCTGTTCTCCTGCCTGGTAAAAAGAGCAATATCTGCAGGCTCTCAGTTTTAGATGGTCTGTCATTAATTACAGAGCTCCACTAACTAAACTGGAAAGGTCAGACTAAGGGAACACAACAAAAACAAGAAGAAAAGTTCCCTCAGACATACTTCTGGCATTCAGGGGACAGAGGCTGTTGGGAAGATTTTGCTGACCTACCTTGGCAAGTGTGGTTGTCTTCTGACAGAACAAGTCCCCTTGGACATTCACATTGGTACGTGTCTTCCACTTCAATACAGGTATGGCTGCAGCCTCCATTGTTATTGTGACAGCCTTCAATTTCTGCAAACGAAAGGAAAATCAGCACACACTGCTCCTCAGACAGTTGTGTGGCAGCTACACAGGCCCCCAACATAAACTCCTGACTGACTAACAAACAGCATGACCAACACAGAACTCAAAGGCAACAGCACAGTGAGAGCTTGCTTCCAAGAAAATGTGGTGAAAACCTATTTTTAATTTAAAAATTTCCCGTGTTTCTCATTTCACCATAAAGTAAACAAGGAATTCTATGAAAAAGCTTACCAAAATAAATCGCATGCTATAACTGGCATACATAAGGCAGCTGAACGGGTAATCTTCAGCTTGTATTTTTCTAACTTCTGAGACATCCTCTTAAACTAAATTTTTTTAATGTTGTTTCTTACTTCAAAAGGGTGGGAGGAAAATCCTCTTAAAACTTCTGCCATGTGGAACCATACTCACTCCCTTCATTAGCACCAGAATCAAAGCCCTGAGATTTGCAGGGGAAGTTCTTGGGAGAACAGACTCACAGGTAGCCAGCTCCTACTCCCATCAGGAATACCAGAGAGAAGATGATGTGCTTGTTGCATCTGGGTTTCCCAGCTGTTATGGAGGTGAGTGTACTGGGTTCCTGCATCCCTTTTGTAGGCTGAGGATGAAACTCTGCTTGTAGGAGTTTGTTTAGCAGGAATTTTGCTAGTTTGTGATAGATTGACACAAGTTCACAGTGTAAGGTCGATTCCCCTCCTAATTCTCTCTAGTTCTAAAGTGCAGAGGAGAGATGCCAGCACAGCTAATTGGAGGATTTGTCATGTCTTTTCTGCAGCTGTAGTGCATAGGAATATGTTTACATGAAAACCCAGTTCCTCAGAGGATTGTTGCACCTGAACAGAAAATAGCCTGAAAGGTCAGCCAAATAAATTCTGAAGATTTGAAAAACTAAGGCAAGTAAGGCCATTTTCAGTTGTTGTTGGCTTTCTATTATAAAGAAAATAACAGAGTATCACCATTTAAAGAAAACCAAAACCTTCACTGCTTGATATTCTCTTTAACTTTTTGAATGAATACTGCTACATATTCTCAGTAGAACAATAGTACACGTAGTGTAAATAAATCATAAATACAAAATATTTCTCCCTAAGCCATCAGAAATGATTGTGTGGTTTTCACTGAAATGTAAAGGAAAGAATGGAAATCCCATACTTGGCCCTATAGATTGCATGAAAAACAACAACTCTCCATGTGAGTCAAAGTAGTGGGTAAAAAGCATTAAAATGGAACTTTTGAGAAACTCTTAACCTTACTAAGCTTCACTAGCTCATATAATAGAGATAAATCTCTTACATTTGTTATTTTTAGCAACAGCTGTGAGGTGGCTCACAAGTAAATCACGTACTCTAATGGTTCACAAAGCTCAGGGCATATCCTTAGAAATAAAACTCACTAACAAGATTGTAAAAATCCCCAGCAGCAATGCCAAAACTTGTGAAAAGCACCATCCTTCTTACAGAAGGGGAAGTTAAATGATATATCAAAGGCCCTAAAATACAAATTTGAGAAGAGCAGAAACAAACAAGTTTCCAAGCACAGCCCTGATAGAAGAGTGCAGTGCTAAGGAATAGAAACTGCCACATAGCACAGCTGATTTACATGACACCCCACCAGCTCAGTGCTGGGTGTGGAAGGGACAAAGCCCACATATCACTTTTGGCCCCAACCAATGTAACAAATACTTAAGGAGCACTCTGCACAGCAGCTTTCACCAGGGAAGTGTCATTCTCTGGATGAGCGATGTTTTATTAATAGAGCTCAGAGAGGCAATTTTCAGAGAAGTGAAATGAAATATGCTTTGTTATCAAAGAGGGGGAAAACAGGGACAAAAACTGCAGCTTGGAGCATTTGTCAACGAACTACAAAGAAGGCTGGAGTCCAGCCCAAAAATACAATGGCAATCCCTCTCTCTCCCTGCACCATGGATGCCTGCCACACAGCAGCTAATGTAAGGTTGCATGCAGACTGTAGATATATTCAATTCTGGCAATCAGGTAGCTCAGAAGTGAGGCACATCTATAAGCTATTATTCTTGTCTAAGGCCCCACAGTATCCATGAACATACAATGCAGCAGCTTTGCCTGTGAGGGAGCACAGTGCTCCTTACAGCTGACCACAGAAAACATCAGGCACATGTCATTTTTTGCTGGGTTTTCCTATTAACTCAAAGATGGTTGTACATTGTTAATAACAACAGATGAAACCTACAATTTGGTCTTCAAGTCCCTGCTAAGATACTAAACTTATCAAGGGTTTTCAGCCTGGCTGTGCCACCACTGGGAGGTAACTATAGCAGCTGCACACAGCAGAGCCCACAACTAACCACTTACAAAAATCAAACAAAACGCATGCCTGTTCTCAAATCTAGCTTCTGCCTACAGACTAGCATCCCCTCTTCTCAGTCTGTACCCTGGGAGGTTAAGTGATCCTATCCTCATGCTCTTATCTAATGTAATGACATTTACCCCTAATGCTAGCTGTCAAAAACCAGCAATGCTAAAGCTGTCCCTGCACAACTCTCATATAAGTCTCCAGAGACAAATCCCAGCATCTCCAGCAATAACTAGTTCTGTCTGTACAATCAAACCTTCAGACCCACTGCTGCCTCTCCCCTCCTAGAGATAAATACAAGCAAATCCTAATAGAAATACACAAGGCAGGGAGAACAACAAGGAGACTTCTCTTTGCTTGATTAGAAGGGTATTTCAGCAACAACACCACTGGGAAGCACAGAAGTGATATGAGTGACATTTAATCCCAGCTGCAAACAGCTACAGAGAACTAGTGCTGCAAGTGAAGGGGAATGATTTATATTATTTCCAGGAGACTATGATAGCTGAAACCTCACCTTCACAGGTTTTCCCATCACTTCCCAGCGTGCGCCCAATCCCACACTCACAGCGGTAGGAGTTCTTCAGGTTAACACAAAATTCACTGCAGCCTCCGTTGTTCTGTTCACATTCATTTTCATCTGAAAAAAAGAAATCAGTGTCATAACATACCCCTGGTAAACACACAGCTGCCAAAAAAGGGGCTGCTACATGAGAGTGCTGGTCAGCTCATGGACTGGCTTTTCTGGCCTCATAATCTGGATCTGGGCCACATAGATGGTCAATCCCACTAAAATGCTAAAAAGTACTGCCTACTGACAGCAGCAGAGTGTTATGCTATGCTGTGTCTACCTGAGGAACTAAGCAGACTGGGAAGGAAACACCACATGCACACAATAGCCATTTCAGAGTGAAGATGGACACAGTCCCACTGGGAAACTTCCAAACTGGCTCCGCATGCTGGGGAGTTTGTGTTTGCACTTATCTCGTCACCCTAAACTATTCTCCACTCACAAAGACATTAAAATAGAGCTAACATGACTTCACTGCATAGTAAAACTAGGTGATAATTAGAACTGGTCCAAAATAAACCCTATTACTGTATCACACCTGCTACTGCTACACATAACCAGCTATGCTACAGCAATTTTAAACTATTCACCCCTTATTTCAAAACAGAGACACAAAGATGAAAAACAGCTGTGAACATATAAACAAAGCTGAAATCAAACCAACACATTTTAATGAACCCCGTGAAACTTTCCCAAGAAAACACAGGTCATGAGAAATTTCATTATTTCGCCTTCTTGCCGCAGCTCCAGGCAGCTCAGGTCTTCTTGCAGAACAGAACTGTCAGCTCACTGTGGTGAGACCTAACTTGGGTGCTGGTGCCTCACAGACCACCATAGCCATTAGCTGCTTACTCTGTACTCAAGATGAGCAAAGACCTGAGTTCTGAGATACTCCCTCTGGGGATTCAGCTCCTCACTGCTCCACCACAGCAGTCCTTCCCCTGCTCCTTTACAGCCTTCCACAGAGCTATGGCTCCTACCTCTCCAGTTCAGAGGAAAGAGAAGTGCCTGAGCTGACATCCTGTTTTCTGGAGCAGTCTCTGGAGAAAGGTTGCAGAATAACCTTTTAATAGGCCTGGACTGAGTTTTTATAACCTAAAGCAATATACCCATATAATATCTGTGTCACGTTTCTGAGCTGGCTGCATTCAGCTCTACAGTAGAGCCCTCTAGGGTGTTGAGGGTATTTGTTGAAATAAAAACACAGAAGATGCTTTTGAATCTCTTGGTAAAGCTCTGAAAACTTCCCCTTATTTTCTGTTTTAAAGGCTAAAGTTTCTGTATGTCTCTCTGCATTTTTTTTTTTTTTGGAAGGTACTTTGTTCTCCAAGACTCTCATTCTTCAACCTGATTTAATCTCTGCGTGCAAAAGTGAATCAAATAGAGAGGAAGGGACAGTCATTGCTATTGTTGAGCCATAAAACTAACAATTTCTCTCAGGCAGGTCAGAACGCTGAGGTTATTGATCAAGGTTCACATGAGGTTTCACTAAAACAGAAGTTACCATTTACTAGACGTCAGAAGCTTTAAAACCAAGAAAAAAGAAAAATACCATTTAAGGGACAGGTCAGAGATAAGCTTTCTTAGGTGTAACTGGTCCCACACATACATAGTACTGGCAGTTTGCAGCTAGTGGTGGTATCTCCTTCCTCAACCAATACAGATTGAATATTTTTAGCCAAAGAAATGGCTGGTACCCTGGTTTGGGAGGCAGGAAGTATGTCCAGGACACACACACAGACAGGGTCCCTTTTCACAAATGTGACAGGCTCCACATTTTCACTTCTAACAATAAAACTAAAGTTGCCTCAAAACAGAGAGTGAAGAGTGAAAGGGCAACTGGCAAAGACATAGAGATGCTGTTAGAAGGCCCTAAAACTTGGCTTGGTCAAGGGCTGTAACCAGCAATTCACCTTGCTGGTCCTCCAAGTTCTAGAACACAGCAGAATGGTGGATCCATGACAGAAAGTCTAAGACCTAACCTAACCTCTAAGTAAGTTTGCAAATGAAAACATAACTCAGGATCAGCAGTTCTACTCTGGGATTCAAAACATACAATGTACTGAAGAGAAGCCATCCTAGCACAGGGAGGTTCACAGCCAACGCACAACAGAAAGTCATGAGAAAGATGAGTGAGCCATACAACAAGAGAGGCTGCAGGTAGGTAAACCAGTGTGATTATTACAACTGAGGTGTTGTGCCATCTGATTATTTATCATGAAGAGAAGCAGTAGTGCAGAAATCCTGCTTGGCCTGGCCATGTGGAGATGAAGGCAGCTGCAGCACAGGTACACAGGCTCAGGACTCCTGCATGCTTCTCTACTGCAGGAAATCCTTTCCTGTGAGCCTGGCACAGATTTATTGAGTGCTGGTGCTTGTCAAGGGCACTTCTGGACTGGAAGTCTTATACAGAAGCAGCCAATTAAATGCTTTTAATTAGCTGAGAGCTAACTCAGCCACTCAGCTGCAGAGATGTGGAGCAGCTTAAGAAAAACCGTTCTGAAGAATCAGTGTGAGCAAGCATAAATCTGCAGCAAGGCCAGGCTGCTCTCTTCACAAATTGTAATGACTGTGACCCCTACCCTGGTGCCCACAGACATGAGGAATGTGAAGAAAGAAACTACTTATGCCTGCTTTGTCAGCTGTAGTCTGTATGGAAGAAAGTGACCTGCCACATAGCCTCCTAGACTAATTCTTCTTTCAACTTCTTAATCAAATTAGGCCACAAAGATAAAGATGAGACCCCACTTTCCGTGAACACTAGCACTCCTTTCTCCCTCCGTGTCACCTCTTCCTGTCCATTGGTGTGGCTCTGCAGCAATCCAACAGCCCCTTACATTGCCTCACAGACCATCTTCTTCCTAAGACCTCACAGTCCAAGTGCTCTCCTCCTAGTACCACACAGACAACCACAGCTGTCCTCTCCTCAAAGGTGCATGGGGATTCCCTCACAAATCCCTCAAGCTCATGTTCTCTGCACTGCTCTCACAGCCATCCACCTTCCTCCTGGTCATGCTAGTCTCTGCCAGTGCAGCCACCAAGTGCCAAGTCCCTGAATACCACCTTGTTATGCTGCCTGAAACCACTTTAGCTGTCCTCAAGCCCCAGGCCCTGGACAATGCCCTGCAAGAGCACTAAAAGCATGGTGAAGCTTTCACTAGCCCTTTGCCAGCCAGTGAAACTTTTCTTGGAGGAAAGAGACATTCAACAGGGCAGGAGAAAGGAAGTCTCTAATGACAGTCTGCACAGCTGTTCCCGAATACCAATGAGACTGTACTGTGCTCTTGCAGAGACTCTAATACTGTCAGCAGAGCTGCTGCCTTCAGCAGCTGAACCATGCAGAAAGCAAATGTAGCCTGTGTAGCTCCAGGGTCACCAGAATGTCAATGGATGTTGTATCTCACCCTGCAAAGAGAGACTGGGAACAATTTACAGACTCAAAGACCTGTTCATGGCAGCAAGAGGAAGAAACTCCTCCAGAATACTTTTTCTTTTTTGTACTGCTATGTAAGACAGTGGATTGAAATGTGAGCAATGAAACAAAGGAGAAAGATAACACCAGTAACTGACACAAGTTGTTTCCACCCTTACCAAGACATGTCTGTCCATCAGGTCCTAGTGTCGTCCCAAGGGAACACGTGCAATCACTGGTGTCCAGGCAGGAGCCCTGGCAATCCACCACATCACAGATGTCATAAAAATCTAGGGCATGACAAGAATGTTGTCAGTACAAACCACTGAGCATGCAACAGAAATACTGTACCAGTATCGACAGCTTCAAGCCCTGTTTCTAGTCCATCAGTTACAGACCTAGCCCACATTAGGAAAGCTGAACTGCTGAAGCTGATAAGAAACAATTTAGTTTAATTACTGTAAGTCAGAGATGCAAATGTTGGCTTTGGTAGCATGCCAGCACAAACCACAGGGTCCACAGAGAGCATTAAATCACTGCAGCCAGGTCAGACATGGAAGATTTCTGCTAGCTGAGCAAAGGCTAGAATTCAGAGGTGAAGCTGTCTGATTGATCTCGTATAGACAGGCCACCATCTGCACTGCACCACCTGACACACTTTTGGGTGAGAAAGCCAGAAACCAGTCACCACCTCTCTCAGGTATATGGATGCTCACTACCTCTCCCGTATCACAGGGACCAAGGGGTTTCAGAAAAGTGATCTCAGCAGTTACTTACGCCCACAGTATGCATGGAAACAAACACTAGGCCTGATTAAGTGATACACGTAGTACCCGCCCGGACACGCCTTGACGTCAATCGTGGTATTCCAAAGGCAGCAGTTCCCATTGAAGCTGGCACAAGCCTGGC
Source organism: Nestor notabilis (assembly GCF_000696875.1). NCBI lineage: Eukaryota > Metazoa > Chordata > Aves > Psittaciformes > Psittacidae > Nestor > Nestor notabilis. Next base: position 49,427 of record NW_009929500.1, read on the forward strand.
GTGGGACGATGCCATCTGACTCTCGCGGGTGGCTGCCATTGAGCCAGATGGGAGCATGGGTGCCACAGTGGTTCTCTGGGATGCAGAAGGTAGGCATAGCATCGCCAGCCATGCCGGTGAAACGATACCACTCCCCGTCAATTTGACTGTCGCATGTCGGCTGGCCGTGGGAACCATTTATCTGATGATCTGTGTTCCTCCAGGGCTCATTCAGGCTGATATAGGCAGAGCAGGGGTCCAGGGCTGAGACATGCAGCAAGAGACAAGAGAGAACATCCGGTAGACATCAAATCAAGTTGATGACTGATAATTGCAAGGAATTATTGCAATTTCTTTTTCTATTCCTGACTTAACAGAATCATTGTGATAGATAAAGATCCCCAGGGACAAACAGTGATACCACCTAACTAATTGCCTCATGGAAAATTCTGACAGCTCGGCTTAAATGTCTTGGAAGAAAAAGTAAATTAACAGAGCTCTTACAACATTATGCAACAGTCTGACTTGCTGTTTAGCTGCTGTAGATTACAGTGGGAAAAAAGAAGAAAAAAGGCAAATCTGAGGTCCAGGTAGTAATTTTGCCATAGGAAATATATCCTGGGAGCACTGGATCTAGCCTAGGATATCCACCTTTTCTTCAAGAACTAACTGAGCATCTGCAATCCCCTCCTGAAGTGACTAGTAACTGTCCCACATGCCTCAGAGAAAAGGACCAGACTTCAAACAGATTATGCAACCTCTCTCAAAATCCACCCATACCTGGTGTAAGCCCTCACAGTTGAGTTACCATAGCCACAAGGCAGAGATCACCATGCAAAACATCAATTAAAACGTGAACTGCAAGATATGCAATAGGAATGCTACGTTTAAGGTATGCAGAACAAAAATATTTCATTAGACTTCTGTATAACTGTAAGCATCTCTAAGCATATTTTATCAGCTCCTACTCATTTCAGGGTACAATTTTAAACAGCTAGACATAAGAAGTGCTCTCCCAGGTCACAATGAAGTTCAGCTACAGCTCAGCAGGTTGTCTCTAACCACAAGTATCTGCTTAGAGAAGTGAGGTAGGAGAAAGACACCCTGCTCCATTTACCTAGGGTTTTGTTCTCCACTGTCTCTCCTATAGTTATGTACATACATGCTGAGGAGTGTAGAAAGAGCTGTACCTCAAAACCATGCACTCTGCAAAATTCTGCTCTGGGGCAAGAGAGAGAGAGGTGGCAGCTCCCTGTATTTGAATATCCACTTAGATATGTCCTGGTTTCAGAAACTGTCCCCTGCTTCCCTCTCTGCCAAATACTAACCACCTCTATGATTCACAATATCTATTGTGGATTTCTCTGATGTTGCAGCCTCCCTGCATCTGAAACAGCTTCCCCGTATCTTTTTATTTTTTATCTTAAGATCTAGAGAGCATGAATCAGGAACTTCTGAGGAATGTGCTCCTCACAAGCCCACAAATCCTCCTGATCCCTACTGGAGGTGAAATGTTTGTGAGTGGAGTGTTTGAGAGAGAAAGATATAAACACATGGACCTCCTGGTACATGCACCTCTGTTCATGCAGTGCTCAAGGACTGTGTTCCTTTCAGAGGCCTTTCCGAACCTTCAGCAAACAATTAAAACATAATACCATACAGGGGAAAAAAAACCCAAAAAATTGAAGTGTTCATTACATTTTCAGTCTTCTCCTAATTAACCCTGATTTGGCAGCTTCCTCAATAAAAGTCCAGAGGCGTCATTTTGACTTACATTTAATAACTGATTAAGCACTACTTATCCCCGATTATTTCCTATTAAGCAAAATGACTGCTAATCCTGTCTTGAGTAAGGAAAATTGATTACCATTTCCTAGAATTAGGCTAATAAAACCAATCATTCTGATTAAATGCATCTCAGACTGGAATACCCTCTACTTTCCACATCACATTTCTTTTTAAGTTCTAAAATTGCTTTCTCTGATTTGTTTAAACAGTAAGGTGATGCAAATGGGTAGGGAGGAAACATTATATTGTTTCCATTAGAATGCTCTAGAAGCAGACAAACCTTCTTGGTTCATTATTTTTTTGCTTCACTGACTTTATAAAGTGGAAACTACAAGTGCTTCAGAGAATGCACTTCAAGTCATCCTTATTTAGCTGCATCTCCTGTAAGTATCTGTCCCACTGACATGCTATCTTGTACCTCCTCACAAATCTCTTTTGTCAAACATCCTTATACCTTCCTCAGCCATAGACACATTTTGTTTGGCATCCAATCCAGCATAAAAAGCAGAAGCAGTTGCCATAGTCATGTGAGTGCTGCAGAGCTGCAAGCTGGCGCAGGGGGTGCAGACCTGGGTTACAAAGGGAATCTCTAGTGCCATAATTCATAAGATATAGAGAGAAGCAGATTCACTCCCACCGTAAGCAGCCTGTTTCTCCTGAGCAGCAGAGCAGCGAATGCAGCAGAAAATCTCTGATGAGATTCACCAGGCAATCCCATATGAGTTCTCTATTTCATCTGCCTCTCCTTGCCTCCCCTTAGCCACAGACAGCAGCAGCTCTGTTGAATCCCATCCTCCAAAGGCTTGTTTGCCTTCTCGCAACAGGAAAGAATAGGTCCTGCCTTTTCTTTGCACACAACTAAACATAACTTCCTCTGGGCTTCCCTCAGTGTAACTCCCTTGGTTTCCACAAGGTGATTTGGCATGGCCTTATGGTGAGCCATTGACTAAGATTAAAAGGTTTTTGTTTTGTTAAAAGCCAAATGAGGTGAAGTGAGAAATGCCCTGTCAGCTTCCCAGCTGGGCAGTACCAAAAATACACACACTCTCATTAGCTTTCATATAGTATAATTAACTTCATGAAATATCCTTTGTAGACAGACTCTAAAACCACTCATATAGGGAGATCACATTGTCTCCTAAACATTCAGAAGATCATTTAAAGACAAAATCCACTGAGATGAACAGAGGGAGCTGGAAGAAGGCATTTCAGTGGAATGGGGTAGCATACCCTCACGTATTTGATTTCTCTGAAAGCTTCAGGCAGGAGTGAGGGGGAGGCAAACAAGCAGAAAAAGCAGACAGTGCTCTTTTGAACACTCAGTCCTCATAGCCACTCTTGGACTGCCAGCATTGCCCCAAGCCACCCTCCCTGCAGACACCAGGCAGTCTTTGGCAGCAGTTTACTGAAAACTAACTTGAGTTCTTGAGAAAAAAATCCACAGAAATATAGAAGCAATCACCCTCTCCTCTCTTCTCCCCAAACACAAAAGCATGGGGGTTTTTGCACAATATGTATAACTGTCTCCAGCTCCCCATTTTTCATTTTTCTTAGCCCAATTTATTTCCTCCCCAACACTTCTTGCATGGTCTGAGCAATTCAGCCTGACAAGCATTAGCTATGAAGTAAAGCTTTTCAATTTGTAATCTTGATGATATCATTAGTTTTCTAGCTGACATGCTAGTATATATATTGGATGACAAATCAATCTAATAAGCATTCGTAAGGCCACCATTCTGCAGAGAGATTAATTCTGTGTGTATTGTGCAACTGGAGGTCTCTGCTTTGGCACAACTAAGCAATGAAATGAGCAGCACTGCATTATGACACTAAATTCAGTTAAGATTTGTCAAAGAAGAAGGTGATAAAGTAGCATAATATCTACTCCTAGAGTCTCTCCTCTGCAGGGAGAGGAAAATCCCACAGTGCTTTGGCGGTACAGATTCTCTCAATATGGGAGGCTTCATGCTCTGTGACAGAAAGATCTTTCCAATTGGAAAGAATTTCACATCACCTTCAAAGAAAATTTGTCACGTCTTCTAGTCTTTCACCTAAGAATATCAAGGCTCAGCATGATTCTTAAAGATGACAAACAGAAATAAGTTTGAAGGCAATGCCTCTTTACTCACCCATAGAAGACACTGGCTGCAACTGGATGATGAAGCAGATACAGAAAAACAAGTACTGGAACATCCCACTCAGCCAAGGAACAGTTACCATTCAAGTAACACAGGCTTGAAAGCCCTTGCACACGCTGTGGCTCTTGCAGCCTTCCTCGCAGTGGAGCTTCTGAACCCACGCTTTCTGAAGAGCAAGTGTGATGGCTCTCCTAGAAGTTTATCAGAGGAGGAAGCTGAAGGGATGTGGGGTACAGCTCCAGCCTTGACCTTCACAGAGCAGCTCTGCCCCTGATTGACAACAAAGATGTACTTACTGATCAATCTTGTTTTTTTGGACTCAACCCGCTATTGTTTTCTGGCCTGACTGCCCCACAGTGACACCTCCCCATATATCTTATCTAGAGACAAATTCTAACCAGGGACACCCGGACATCCCGAAGGGATGGAAAAGAACAACAGATGGGTGCTTATTGTTATCTCTTCTCCTTCCACAAGTCATACGACTTCATGACTCCTCACAGGCAAAAAAACCAACTAGAGTACCTTAACTGCAGGAAATAGTGGCTAACGGAGGAGAACTGATCCTTCCGAGTACAGATTGCAGATGAGTGGTTTGAGCAGAACTACAATAGGTACATCAGTCAAAATGAAAGACTAGTGTCCCACAGGGAAATAAGCTGTTCCTACACTACACAGAGACCCTTTCCACTCCTGGTCACACAACTTGACTACTGCAGCAAGATTGTCAAACAAGGCAAATAAGGACATTTTTCTGCAGTAGTCTTATGATCTCTGTCTTTAAAAAAACCCTCAACAAACCAACAATCAAGAAATCCAACATTACTGAATTAACTTCCATACAAAACTGCGTAATTGAGAACCTCTGCCTTACCAGTTCAAACCAAACTAGATTAAGCCACAGGTCATAACCACAAGCCCTAGCTAAAGATGAAAGGTAGGACACTGAAATCTGTACTAAAGCAAATCAAGCACCTCAACTAGCAGTGAGAGATACCAAGGGCAATATGAAGAAGCAGAGAGGGATCTTCCCTCTCATCCCTCTAGCTGTAGCTCTTACTATACAGATTCAAAGCTCTATTTTTAACATATACATATATACACGCATGTACAGGTCCCTCCCTGCTTACGAACAAGTCAGATAGTTCTCCAGGAAATCATCTGCAGCCAAAAAGCTCTCCATGAGCAAGGAGTACAGCTAAGCCTACAATAATTGCACAACCAAACAAGCGTAAGGCATTTCCCCAACTCCTTTGCAGTCTGCATTTCTGCAGTAGGCTGGTATAAGGAATAATGTCAAGGTTGATGCAATAGCTTCAAATCCCAGTAGGGAAAAAATGGCTTTGTTATTTTCATATTGAGAGTGCATGAGACAAAGAATTGGGTATTTACCTACTTTGAAAAGTTTATACATTATCTAAAGTTCTCAATAACCTCCCGTTGCCTGGGTGTTCCCCTGACAGTGAAGTGCAATATGCTGCTCTGCTCCATCCCAACAGAGGAGGCTTTTTCAGTGGTGAATGACTCTAGGGAACAATAAAAAAAGCTTTATAAGTGACTGTCATTAATCCCGCAAAAAATATATAATATATATTTT
>NW_009929501.1:0-3927 GCF_000696875.1 Nestor notabilis
GAGCCTGACTGGTCTGTAGTTCCCTGGGTCTATACTTACAGTCTTATGTAGCTCATTAATACAGAAAAAGGGAGCCAAAGGTGCTGGAGTTCACTATGGCAGATCATTTCTCAACAGCTTTCTGCATGGTATTTGTGTTCTTTTTTAATTCATATCCTTCTTCTAGTGCTATGACCCATAAAACAAACGACAAAAGTGTATTTTGAAAACATTTGCATACAGGCATACATGTTGATACAAACAAGCAAAGAAACAAGCAAAATGGAAGAAACTTAAGTAATAAAAACAACATTTTGTCTAATTTTCATGTGTTTGTATGTTAGAACCATTACAGCAGCTATTCCCTGTATGCCTTTTGGATCATTTGTTTAATGAAAAAAGCTGAGATGTCTCCTCATGAGCTTATTTAAAGATTTTTATTTTGTTTTTTAATATGACTGCTCTATATTATTCAAATTTAGCTTTTGATTATTTTATAGAATCCTAGAATCACAGAATTATTTAGGAAAGGACCTTAAGATCATCTAGTTCCAACCCCCCTGCCATGGGCAGGGACGTCTCACACTCGACCATGTCACCCAAGGCTCTGTCCAACCTGGCCTTGAACACTGCCAGGGATGGAGCCACTTCTTTGAGCAACCTGTGTCAGTGCCTCACCACCCTCACTGTAAAGAACGTCTTCCTTACATCTAAGCTAAACTTCCCCTGTTTAAGTTTGAACCCATTGTCCCTTGTCCTATCGCTACTCTGAGTTCTTGTTGCAAATTATGTTGCCTGCTCAATTATCTGTACAAGAAGACAATATGAATAATAAGTCTTTTAGACAATGTGTTATCTAAATCAACCCCATGAAATCTGAATTTAAGTCAATCTTCTGTATATGCTAATGTCTATAACTACAGACAAATTCTATGCTCATGCAAAAATTTCACTGGCAATATAGGCCCTTACACTTGAAATTTTTTAATAATTGATCTTTAATATCTGTGCATTAGTTTTCATTTGTAGAAACTATAAAATCTAACTAGTCTCTGCAAATTTTTTGATTAATAGAATTCATGTCTGAATGGGACCATGGTTATTATTTAATCTTATATTTTGCAGAAGACTGACTGGTGTGTGGAGCTCTTCAAGACCAGAGGGAATTTATTTTGAATCATACGGTTAAAGGAGGACAAACACTTTTCCTTGCAGTTGAACTCTACCCTATTTTTCAGAAAATGCAAGACTTCAAGAGTGAAATTTGTCCTATATCATTTCAGCTTTAGTCTTTGGTGTTAGTTGATTCCCTCTCCAGTCAACACATAAATAGGCACTGCAGGCTGACATGTCTAAGAGTGATGGACTCTATCACTTCCAAGAGCCATCCGTCTCTCCCAGCTGGCTATAGAGGGGACCTAGACAATTAGTTGAGGACAAATTTTCATAAGTAAAGTAAAGTAAATGCCATGCCAGGTGCTAGTGTGGGGATATGCCTTCAGCATTATAATGACTAATGTTTGCATATCACATTTTATTTTACGAATTCTCTAAGTATAAGTTACCACCACAACCACTTGCCTGAGCCTTGATAGATCAGATTGTCACTTAGGTAAACAAGACTGTCATCCTTGTTGTATATCCTAAGAGAGAGTGCCTCCATAGAGTTTCTAATCTCTTTTGCAAATTTAGTACATACATTTCTTTTTAATCTCCATCAATAAGCTAGATTTTTCAGGTCATGAATCATCTCTGCTGAAATGAAAAGAATCAGAAAGATCCTTAGAGGTCGTTTGGTTCCTTCCCTTTTCCCAGGGTAAGATTATCTCCTGTCTCAAGGCAGAACATTTATCATGTCTAACGGATATTTGCATAGCCTGTTCTCAAAAGCCTCCAAAGGTGGAGATTCTACCTTTGAATTCTGTAACCAAGCCATGCTAGGGCTTCACTGTTTTGCTTAGAAGAAGGTTTTCCTTAAGAAAGCTTCATCTTTGCAGCTGCAATTTAAAGTCCATTATTAATGCCTTCGTAGTCTTTCATTCTCTGGGTATGGAGCAGTAGTGCTTTTCTCAAGAGTACATGCAGGAGTAACTTTACTTTTTGTTCCTCCCCTTGTTTCACAGAAATCCAAAGAAGCATGAGTATTTGATCTCTTTTTTTGACGTTTTTTTTTTTTTTTTAATCTTTTTGTTTGTTTTTAACCTCTATGTGGAACATATGTGACCTGACAATCTATATCTGTCTATGCACCACTAACATAATTTCTTGTAAATTTTATACTGGTGAGAAACTGAGGTATACAGATAGGTGAAACTTCTCTTAACTTTGGAATACTAAGCATAGACAAAGCATGACTAATGGTTCTTAATAAGAAAGGTCACGGTCAAAATCTAATCACCAGACTAAGTGCAGAAATAAAAAGCATGACTGTGGGAAAAACATTCTACTGGTGGGTTGAAGTCTAATTTCTACAGATTAGAAGAGTGTGTCAGACTGTAGCAGATGACAGTCTATTGTTCTTTCCAGATACAGAATCTGCTGAGACAGGAAGGTAAGGAGATGGGTAGCTAAGTTTTAACTTGCATGCAAAGCACTGCCAGAACAAACAAACTCTGGATCATTTCCCAACAAGAAATCAGGGATATAATTTTACTTCAGGGATGCATTAACAACAGAAGGCTACTGAACTAGTGATCCCTGTGTCACACAATATGCCACAAGCTTCCAGAGTTGAAACCGTCTAGTAAAAATGATGGTCCTATTCAGTAGCTAAAATGCTTGACTATAGCCAGCTAAGGTGCACTTACACTATTTGGCTTATCTTTTTGCAGCTGTGTGTGTTGTAAAGGAAAATCAACACTTTTATAGGGATTTAGGTCAATATTCTTTCCACTGTGCCCCTTCTGAGTGGTTTAGCAGCTGTAAGTGCACACAGAAGGATATAGTCACTTCTTGAGTCCAAAAACTATCAAGCGGGAAAAAAAAATCTTATAAATGTGCAAGTTCTCCCATTCCCTTAACCTTCACCCTGCATGCATATTGACATGGCACAGAGTCTTCTGGACCAAAGCCAGGCTCCCTGTGTGCATCACAGAAACACATGACTTGAAGAGATGGTGCTTGGTATAATTGGAAGCATCTTGGAGTGTACCTGTATGTCAAGAAACATGGGATGTTTGTAACAATTCCAAAGTAGGACACTACACTCTTAATGCTAAGTTTAAATCTGAATTAGAGTGTGGAATGAGAGTGCTGACTGTAAATATTATTGTAAAATATCAGGTTGTTTAATTATTTGGAGACTCAAACCACACATACTAGAAAGAGCATGGGACCAAGGGTTACAAAGCTGTACATGCACAAAACCTGCTCTCAAATTCTTTGAATTTTAGAGAAAGGTGAAATTGCATTTTATTTCTTCTCAGCCCTCAATTTGTTCTTTGCTTGTCCATCCTGCAGTGTTACTTACGGTTCTTCTGTCATGGAGTCTGTATCATTACAAAGGTCAGGGCTGAATACCTACATCACTCCCTTCTTTAGAGCATGCAGCAAAACCAGAGCATGCAATAGCTGTGACCAGTTGTAACATCTCTATTTCTGAAACAGTTTTTGGCCAGAGCCTCTATCCAAATAATCGCTGGTTGAATAGCCTTCTTGTGTGGTTCATGGCTGATTGAACATGAACAGTAATACATCAGATAAGTTCAGTGCTCTGAAAACAATGGTATGATCTAAGAATAGTGTTATAAGGGCATGGAGAAAAAAATGTTTTCTTTTGCTACTGAAAATGAATCGTCTTCCAGTAATGTCAGTATGAGAGTGAATGAAGGCTGAGGAAAAGGCAGAGAGAGCAGGAGTGAGTAAAACTGTAGTACAAAAATAGTTGAGAAAAAATTAGATAACATCTTTGTTATATTAAAATTAATTATAATTTCATTATATAAGTAT
>NW_009929502.1:0-10526 GCF_000696875.1 Nestor notabilis
CTCGGGTGGCAGGAACTCCTCTGGCGCCCCGAATAGCACCCTGAGTGAGTCTCAGGGCAGCGCCATCCTCATCTCATTCATCTACTCCGTGGTGTGCCTGGTCGGGCTGTGCGGCAACTCCATGGTCATCTATGTGATCCTACGCTATGCCAAGATGAAGACGGCCACCAATATCTACATCCTCAACCTGGCCATCGCAGACGAGCTGCTGATGCTCAGCGTCCCCTTTCTGGTCACTTCTACCCTGCTGCACCACTGGCCCTTTGGCTCTCTGCTCTGCCGCCTGGTGCTCAGTGTGGATGCTATCAACATGTTCACCAGCATCTACTGCCTGACTGTGCTCAGTGTGGACCGCTACATTGCTGTGGTGCACCCCATCAAGGCGGCCAGGTACCGCCGTCCCACTGTGGCTAAAATGGTCAATCTGGGTGTCTGGGTGCTTTCCATCCTGATCATCTTGCCCATCATCATCTTCTCCAACACAGCAGCCAACAGTGATGGAACAGTGGCTTGCAACATGCTCATGCCAGAGCCCACTCAGAGGTGGCTGGTGGTCTTTGTGGTCTACACTTTTCTGATGGGTTTCTTGCTACCTGTGGTGGCCATCTGCCTCTGCTACATCCTCATCATTGCCAAGATGCGTATGGTAGCCCTGAAGGCTGGCTGGCAGCAGCGCAAACGCTCTGAGCGCAAGATCACCCTCATGGTCATGATGGTGGTGATGGTCTTTGTCATCTGCTGGATGCCCTTCTACATCGTGCAGCTGGTCAATGTCTTTGTCGAGCAGGATGATGCCACCATCAGTCAGCTCTCTGTCATCCTTGGCTATGCCAACAGCTGTGCCAACCCCATCCTCTATGGCTTTCTCTCGGACAACTTCAAGCGGTCTTTCCAGCGGCTGCTCTGCCTCAGTTGGATGGACAATGCTGCAGAGGAACCCATCGACTACTATGCCACTGCCCTCAAAAGCAGAGCATACAGCGTGGAGGACTTTCCCCCAGACAACTTGGAGTCAGGGAGCATGTACAGGAATGGCACTTGCACCTCCAGGATTACCACCCTCTGAGGAAGCATTCCCTGCCCGCAGCAGGAGGGTGAGCAAGTCCAGGGCTGTGGCATGGGAGGGCCGGGAGGGAGGGGGGGTTTGTCCTGCCCACCAACAGAGGTGTTTGGCACAAGAAGAAGTGAAGAAAACCCCACATCCTAGGTCTGCTGCCCCATCCCCCCCTCACCTGCTTCCCTTGAGAGTGGGTGCTTTCGCTGATGCTTTGACACCCACTTAACAAATTGCCACACCCATGGGTCGATTTAGGGTCTGGGCAGCCAAGCTCTGCTACCCCTCTCTGTCTGATGAGCGGCTGTACAGGTCCTACAGTGACTCTCCCTCACCTTTTGTATAGGTTGCCTTCCCCCTCGGTCAGTGGGACCCCCCAGGCCACTGAGTCAAGCCTGCCTTAGTCGAGCCCCACCATTCAGGCTCAGACTCCCCTTGACTGAAAGTGACCCTTCTCAGCATGTCAGTATGCATCTCCCCATCAGAGAGTAGAAATGCTGGGAAAAGTCCCCCCAACACACCTTGCCCTCCTCCAGGAAGGAGCAAGTAGCCTCTCTCTGTCCCACCCTCCCCCCAGGAATAACAAAGAAAGTAGGGAGCAAAAAGGCCCTGACAAAAGAAGTGGCATAGTCATGGAGCTGTCTTCTGCTTTGCAGACAGCTTACACCTCACTGGGGCTCTGGCTTTCTGTGCTATGTTCAGAGGAAGCAGAGCAGAAAAGGTATTTGGAAAAAAAAATCTGATTATTGCTGTGCTTCAGAGCTGCGCAGCAGGTTGCTGATAGCGGGAGATAAACAGTCCTGTGACTCACAGGGAGTGGAGCACTGAGCTGGGAGTTGGGGGAGCACTAAGCTGGGAAATGTTTGAGTGTGTCAATATATACGATAAAGTCTGCTAATAATAAAGTTTAAAGGGAGCGCTAAACTGTGAAGCTACTGTCTTGCACCTGCTCCATCAGTTGAGAAACAGCGATGAAGGGAGCTGAGATGGTTTTGAATGGCCTGGGTGGCCGCAGTCCCTCTAGCCTACATGGAAAAAAAAGGATTAATTTCAAAATCTCCATCAGGCTCTGAAATAAATACTTGACAAAAAAGTAGCTGTTTGAGAATAGCTGTTACCCTAGCTCCGGTTTCTTCTGTTGCACTAAAAAACATATAATGGGTTTCATATGTTGCCAATGTAATATACTGGCCTGGAGCTTCTTAATGTTTCATTTCTGAGAATTCCTGGGTTTAGTGTGTGCCAGATGTCTTTTTGTTTGATTTTTTTTTTGTTTGATTCTTGTCACTGTGTTGTGAATGTGTTTCTCTGAAGCAATCTGTACTGTGTACTTATGTCTGTGGTGGCTACTTGCAAGGTTGCATTTAAAATGGGTGATGCTCAAAAAGGCTCCTCTTCAGATAAAAAGGTTGTCACTTTTTCTAACCCTTTCATCTACATTGTCTCCACCACAAAAATTCTCTCTTGAATTTTCTCTCTTCCCTTCTTATGACAGAACAATTTTCATATAGATGAAGGAAGCTTTCTTGTTTGATAAATGACAGCTAATTAAACAATCCCTTCTATCCCCACTCCCTCTTATCCCAGGCTTTAGAATCGGTATAGACCGTGTTGAAATAATATGTTTTTTGCTTTCTACCATCTAAGTGTCACACAGTGACAGGTGTCCTGGTAGCTGTGATAAATCACTTCTCTAGCACAATACTGTAGTTGTATTCATTATAACTACTGGCAATATGAAGCAAGATATTGGGAAAAATCTCTAGTAGCAGCACACCCATAGCATTGTACTGGTAGCTACAGTGCTTAAGTACAGTGTTAAGTGTAAGGTCAACAATTAAAGCATTTAGCATTTGCAGTGGTGGACTTACTACAGGTTTTTGTTAAATTACACTGTTTAACTTCTCTCAGCAGCAAAAAGCAGGATACTACTTTGTACATTTCTTTCACCAAAAATTAGGTACTGATAAATGAATGTATAAATTTAGTATTTCAAAGTTGTCTGATTCAAGGCCATCGAAATGAGAGAAAAAAGTCCTAATTCACTTCTATGGACTGTGAGTCAGCTCCTTTTAGTTTAAAAATTGCTAATGTGGAAGCTGTTACATCCTTATTAAAATATTTTGTGAAAAGTTTTTACAATTGTACAGTTTCTTTTCTTTTACTTCCCAGTGGACCTCATTGAAAGAAAATATACAAATACTAATTTTGGTAATGGTTTACATGCACATGTGGGAGAAAAAAAGGATGAAATATCTTTATAAGCTTATTTAACTTTTCACAGAAACCAAACATCTGTGAAAACAGTAAAATGGGCCAAAATTCCACACCGTGCTATTTGTAGAGCTTCACTTAAAATCTCGCTCACAATCTCTTCAAAATGGTATAAATCTCATAATGTTATGTGGTCTTTTTCACGCAGGCATGTTGTTATGTATGGTCAGATTAAATGGAGAGTCAGCCAACTTTCTACTGTTGGATTTGTTTAACATCTGACATGATGAAGCAAAAGTTAGAAAGCAGTGACTGATACCTGATACTCAGCTCTGATGGCGAGTTGAGCCTGGTTTTGTTTATTTTTATTTTATTTTACTTTGCCTTTAAACAAAGCTGTGGTGGACGCCTGCACACCTGCCTATGCACTTTAATTCTTTTTCAGTTGTTTCAGGCAGATGGCCATGGTGATGTTCAGCGAGGGTCGGGCAGGCGAGGGCTGCCGCGGGGCCGGTGGTACCTCGGTAGATGGCAGGCTTGCCCTCCGCTGGGTACACTGATCCACTCCCAGCCAGCAGTGCCCCTGATACTAGCGGTTAAAACACCGTGTGTCGCTTCAGCTGGAAACAAAATCTTTTTATCCTAAACTAGCAGTTCTTCCTGCTGTTTTTCACCCTGAGTTTAGTTTGACTGTGGCAGTGGGAGAGTTGTTCAACAGCTGCAAATCACTCTTAATTTGTTCTGGAAGAAAAAGTGAGTTCATTCTGTGTTATTATTCGACATAACAGAACATAACTACCAGAAAGAAGAAAAAAAAGAAATAAAAATTGTCCTCATGAAATAACATGTACCAGAAACCAAACTTCACTCTTTTCAGTGCTTTCCAAATTGCAAATAAGAGTCTTCAGATTTCATACGGAAATTATCTGAAATAATGCTTAATTCACTAAAAAATTACTCAGCAGTGTAGTAGCTTTGAACAGTATCTAGTCAATGGACTGGACTATTTCCTGTGGTACGCACAAGAAAGAATGTTCTTCACGTGGAACATACATCAGGTACCTCTTCAGATTTTCCCATGCAAGGGAGGGTACACAGGAAATTACTCGCCTTTCTCACTGGGCTTCCCAGCACAGTAGCAAAGACACATCTCATAATCCTGGGGCTGACTGCTATGTGCAGCTAGTGCACATGAACCAGGCTGGTTCTAGAGGCACTTTATATCTGGCCTGGGGATGAAAAAGGTAAGGCCACATGCAGATCCTCTGCCTCTTGAGATTGTCCCTACAACAGAGAACATCAACACAGTAAATGGTTTCTTTGCATTCAGCACTTAAAGTACCCATCTGATTTCTTCTTAGAGAAGGAGAATCAGATTTCTGAATATGACATAAGAATTTCTGAAATGCCAGGCTTCCAGTGAATCTGAATTTAAAAAAAAAAAAAAAAAAAAGCTTTCTGGTTGTTTCTGAAAAACTAAAAGTCTGCATTTCAAATATATGTGGCACATTTTATTAATGCTGTGGCCACATACTGTATTTTAACCAGTTTCCAAAAATCAGCATCCTAATTTTAAATATTAAAGTAAATATTAATGAAATAAAATAACCCGCTGATGAGTAAGTTATGTGAGATTTGACTGTTCTCTGCCATGTTTCCAGCAGTGTAAATCCCACCCCCAAAAATCCAAGAAAAATAGTAATTAAAAAAAAAAAGCCAGAAGAAATTAGCCAAGAAAGTAACATCAATCCAACATCCTAGACTATGTGATTCAGCCCTTAGAAACCTTACCTGAGTCCAGGGCTCTACAGACAAGACTATGAATTATGAATCTCTAGAGGAGAATAAAATATTTCTGCTGCATTGTGTATTCAGCACTTTCATCCTCATCAACACAGAGCCTTACTGGGCTGGTAACTGCAGGCTAGGCCACAGGAAGAAAGAGTAATTTACTAATTGGATTTTTATCTGAGAATAGTGCTTTAGATGTTGTATTTTGTAGAGAGAAATAGCCAAGACAAACAGGTGAACCAGAGAGTATTTCAAAGTGTGTCACTAGACGGCTACAAACCAAGCACAATTTTGACAAAAAAAAAAGATGTTTTTCTTGTTCTACTATCCCTTTTCCCCAAAAAAGTCTCTTTTTTATCACAGGTTCTTATGCTGTGTCATATGACTTGTGGTTGCTCTGTGGGTTCTTGAGATTCCTAAATAGAAAGGCTCAGATTAAAGTACCAAAATGCATAGCATATGAAGGTTGTAGGACCAGATCTATGTCTTGGGACCTGCTGATCACTGTAATGAGCACTGGAACTGAATTGCATGGCTCCGCTTACCTTGTTGGTGACAGGACTATTTTCAGTGTGTGTGTGGGCCCTACAAAACAGAAACCTCTGTAAGACAACCCAGAGGGAAGCTCTGAGCTTCTGCAAGGGTGCTGTAACATACTGCACTCCATAACACTGAACAACACCGAGGAACATTAGTTCCAGTGCTGATAGATTGGTAAAAGCAAAGTGCCACAGCTGCAACTGATTCATGCAGGACTTGCAGGTACTCAAACATACAGCAACAAGCTCAAATGATTGCTGGTCATACGGAATAGTTCAAAACATGGCAAAGCTGCACAAAGCAAGTATGTATGGGTGTATATGCATACAACATGTATGTGTATATATATGCTTCATTCATGTAAATATTAAACATCCTATTTGATCCATTACAAAGGGATGAATTAAAATGTATATTGGTTATAAAGGAATTAATGGTTAGTAAAATTCAGATTCCAGTTGCTAGACAGTTAGGTAGCACAATTTTACTGTTTAGGCAATGGCAAGTCTTTGTTTTTAGTTCTGTACTGCTCTGACATGTATTGGAAATTGGAGTGTTAATTCTGCTACAGAGCTGAGTCTATGGTTGGAGAGGTCGAAGCTGGTAGGAGAAGTTGCTCTTGGAGCAAAAAAACGTGACTAGTGTCACTGCTTTATTGAGCAGAAAATCAATACAAGCATTTGTGAGCTTATTTTCCTAACATTGCAGCAGAATTATTTTGTATATCATTTAGTCACAGAAAGAGAAAAGGCAATTTTAGAAGCTAAACTGACTGTACAATATTGTAAATAAGCTTTTTTTAAGGAACTTCATGTGTCTTCATGAAAACTAGAACAACTTTGATATTAAAACATTCTTATTCATAGAATCACAGAACAGTTAGGGTTGGAAGAGACCTTAAAGATCATCTAGTTCCACACCCCTGCCATGGGCAGGGACAACTTCCATTAGACCATATTGCTCAAAGCCCCATCCAACCTGGTCTTGAACACTTCCAGGGATGGGGCATTCTCAAATACAAAGTCTTGCAACCTAAAAGCACATAGGAAAAGTGGCACATACAGATGTCAGATTTTCTATTCTATTTCCCAAAGCATTTGCTGTCATAGAGATATTACTGATTTAGATAATTTTTAATCTTACTCAAACTATCTTTTCTTATGCTTCTAGGTTATAATCTAGGGAACAGTGTAAGCCATTCTTATCAGCCTAAAACACAAGACCTGCTGGTTACATTCCAAAAACAAACCCGTGTTTTTCTGACATATTACAGCCTAGTGTTGTTTCTGGATTAATGACTGAAAATGTTTATTTGTTCACAAACCACCATATTTTGAGTAACAAACACCTGAAAAAACATGCAGCAAGAAGATGATAAGGATGGATACATCCTGGTAAAGATGAGTACTTGCATATCTTTCTTATCTCTCCCTCCTCAGTTTATCTTCTACCTGGACCTGCAGGACTCTCACTCTGTATGGGCCCTTGAAATCCACAATAGTAGTTGTTTCCCCAGCCTTCTACCTCAGACTTGCAATGCAAAAGGATGAAATGCAGGTGGCAGGTGGGAAAGGACATAGTACATGTGGGACCACCACCATGTCTCTGCCTTCCTCACCCCCACTGCTGCCTACTGGGACCTTTCCTACTGCAAAGCAGTCCTTCAAGTCTGCGATACAGAAAAGGTAAAAGATTTGCTTGCAAGCAGATGACTTGCTGTTCACATTCACATTCCAGTCTCCCAGTCTCAGAGCTCTGCAAGTCCAGAGGAGAAAGGCAAGGCTGCACATTGGGGGAAGTAGGAGAGGCATGAGGTTTAACTTATTTTGAAACCCTGGGAGTGTGGTTACTGCTGCTGTCTTGCTGTGTTTGCCTTTCAAGTAAGTTATATATTATTACTGAAATGTGTGAAACACTACTCTACAGCCTTGATAAATTTCCACATCCTGAAGAAAGAGAAAATATTATTTCTGACAGAACTAAGTTGCATGTACCAGTGATTAAGGTCCATGCAATATATGAGGAAAGATAATGGCTGAAACCATGAAAAAAAAATTAAGTGATAGGAAATTACACTTCCTGGGGGAAGCACAGAATCAACGTTTTAATCTTCTTTAAGCTATATACTACACTTTAAAAAGTTCTTTGAAGCATTTGAATTTTGCCTATGTCCACTTTTAGATTTCACTTTAATTCCATAACACACTCAAGCCCTCACCAGTATAAATCCGTATTAAAAAAAAATGGGGGAAATGAAAATTTTATTTCTTATTTGATGAATACAAACAATTAAAAATTCATCACATATTCATGAATAGCACGTACAGCTGACAAATGAGATGCCTACCAGTCAAACTATATTTGCAGGAATTAAGGAAATCTAAAAATTAGATTTAATAATTGGCAACAAGGGACAATTTTTGTGTGTTTTTGAACAGGTGTTTAAATTTAAACAGGTGTTTAAATATGAGTAGCCTCCCTAGACTTTCCTTACAGCTGATGTAGAGAAATGGCACTTTTAGGATGCAATTCACTGACCCTGTTTTCAGCATCTAATCCAAAATGAGAGAAATTGCAAGTACACGCTTCTCCCTGTAGGCTATAAGGGAGTCTAGGTGAGCTGTTAGAGATGCCTACGCCTGGTGAGATGGATCCCATCCTTAGGTGAAAAATCGTCTGGTTTCAGCTCAGTCAAATTATAAACCAGGGAAAACATAGCGGAGTCCTTGTGCAGTCTTTTAGACAAATGCCTAATGCTTAATCCTGAATCTTGAGTATGAGGAAAAGAGCTCTGAAATCAAAATATGATTTCACAAGAAGTCAAGGCAAAGAGCGAAACGAAAATAATGAGACAGGTGAATGGTTTGTAAGAGCATGAACTTATGTATTTTAACTGAATAGTCTGAGTAAAATCTTGAAGGACACCAAAGAAGTAGTCAGTTACAGGTGCTCAATTCAGCACTTAGCTGTGTGCTTGACAAGACTCCTGAAACAGAGAACAAGAGCGTTTCTAGAGCTTATCAAAACATAGCTGGAAAGTTGTATAGTCCTATTGAGCCATCTGATATGTGGGAAAGAGAAAACATTGAAATAATAAGTTAGGGAGGCTTTCATTCATCTTAGTTGCTAGTTGCTTATACTGCCCTTTGTAGAGGAATGGAGTTCCTCATAGACTGCACTCTCAAAGAAATTACAGCAACAGTAGCAGAAGCGGTATTAAGACAAAATGCATTAATGGTTAAGCCATTTTCCAAATCTGTGTACATCTGAATGTAGGATCAAGCCTCCTACTGAAGTGAAATAATGCCTGCCCTCTGAAACAGAACTGTCAGATAACCAGATTAGAAAAGTATGCAGAATATCAAACAGCTTTGTAATGAGTAGCATTCTCACCTAGCTGGATTTCATTCCTGTCATAATACAATAGAATTTATGGCTACAGACAGCCTGATGGGTCACAAATGGCTGTGATCCCCTTAACAAAAGCAAAACAACTGTTTCCCAGATAGCAGCAGCCTACCATCATTAAGCAGAGAGAGAGGGAAAATGAAAAAGCCCATGCCATGACATATTTTAGCCTCAGCAGATGTTTACGTCATATTAATCTTCAAGTCTTTGCATGCAAGAAAAATAGATAATAATACACATTATTGTTTGAAATGTAGTTCTCCAAACTCAACAGGAAAGTGGCAAAGTGAAAGCAGTAGTCAGAAGATCAGCTCTAAAAAGAAGAAAAGAAACAAAAAAGTGTATTTAGAAGAAACAACAAACAACCACCACAAAAATAAAACAAAACACCAAAAACGACATTTCAGAGTTTAAAGTTCTTTCATTACCCTCCCCATACCCCAAAAGGCTTGGATGAGATCCAGTTAGTTGTGTCTTACTGCACTAAGAAAACCTTGAATCAATATTTAGCATTACCACTTTTATTGAAAACCAGCACCATATTAAGAAGAAGTGAGCATCATCACTCTCCAAAAGTCTTTCTGCAAAGAAAGCAAGTTCTGGCACTAGAAGGAAAGCTGCTCTACAGGAATTCCCGAGGGAAATCACAGAGGAATTGTTTAGCTCATTTAGAAAGGGGCACAAAGGGTGAATTCGTCTAACCTTACTCTCCAGGGACTCCATGGAAAACAACGTATCTGACTAGAAAGAACGGGACTTGCATGATCTATTCGGACACAGGTTAATTCCTCAGTATGGTCTGTCAGCACCTTGTGCAAGTGTAAGGGAGCCATACATTGCATGCAGAAGACAAGTTTTGTACCGACGCACCTGGGGAGAAAAGCTGTAACTGAAACATGTGTTGCTCTGCTACAATAAAAAGTTGTATGAAGTAACAAACAGAGCAGTGATTTAGGTTTTACATCATCCTTTATTCTTTTAATCAGCTGAAGTATAAAATTGACTCCCTATTAACCTCCCACTGCCTCAGCAATTTAATGACCTAAGTATAGAAATGCTCTTCATTTTTAAGGATGTCAGCCTGGAAGAGTATAGGTCACGGTTTCCTCCAGAAGCGTGGCAATTCAGCTCTTCAAACGCTTCAGCAATTAGCAAGAAAACGAGAGCCTCCAAGTACCATTCAGAGAAGGAGCTACTTCTGAATTACAAGATGCGAGTGCTCACAGCACTGCCTCACACTTGCTCCAAGGCATCCGAAGAACAGTTTCTGAGAGGATAAAACCCCACAACGGTTGCAGCTACAGATAAGCAATCGCTGTATCGGCCAGGCTGCTGCATTTATATTTATGTCAGTACCTAAACAACTGTTTTTCACACCGGCGAAAACTCTTGGCAGTTCAAAGGCTTCAAAGCCCTGACAAGGGGGCAGCCGCCTGCTTCACGTTGACAAGGCCAGCCCAGCCAAGTCCCAAGGCGCCTCTTCCTCGGCTACCCGGGCAGCCGGGCTGGAGCAGGAGGG
>NW_009929503.1:0-13938 GCF_000696875.1 Nestor notabilis
CGGGAAGGGTGCGGAAGAGGAGCCTTGTGCTGAGGGCGTGCGGCATCTCGCGGTTGTGCTTTGCAGGATGAAGACCATTCTCAGCAACCAGACCGTTGACATCCCCGAGCAAGGTACGTCTGCGTGTGCGTTCGAAAGGCGTGTTGTGCTGGCCCCGCAGCCAGGTAATGCGTGTCCGCCTGTGCTTTCCAGTCAGCGTTTCCCTGAAGGGCCGGACAGTCATCGTCAAGGGCCCCAGAGGAACCTTGCGGAGGGATTTCAACCACATCAATGTGGAGCTGTCTCTCCTGGGAAAGAAACACAAGAAGGTGAGTGCAGCAGAGGTCCTTTTGCTGCCCAGAGAGGGAGGGCGGTTTTACACTTACCTTAACAACTGCTTAGTCGTGCAGGAGGTTGGACTGAAATGTTTAGTTGCAAAGTGTGTTGTATAATTTTCCCTTATTTCTGTGTTTTTGGAAAGAGGCTGGTCTCATGGGACCTCCTTGGGCACCATATAAGTCTTGCAGGTCTGTCATGTTGGAGTGAATTTGTTGTTTGTTGTCCTTTATAGGTACAGTTAGTTATTCAGAAAGGGGTTGATTGCTGTATGCTTTGTTTTATAAGTGGGCTAGTTTTAGCTAGACAAAACTAAATATGTACGTTAAGCTTCCAGAATTGTCAGGTTTCATCAGGATGTTTTCTAAATAACTCCATAATGTTTTTGTGTGGTCTTAAAAACTACACAAAAAGATGAAGACTGGGCATGTCAATAAACCACAGCCCACACATAGCGTTTCGTTTAAAAGCTGAAACACATAGGAGGCTGATTTTGGAATTTAGCATTCGATAATACATTCTTCAGCTGAAGACATCAGATTGTCTGTCCCAGCTGCTTTGAAGATTTTCCCTCGTGTCTCATTACTAACAAGAAATGTTTCTCTCGCATGTGGGGGTTAGAATTTAGAAGATCTGTGCTCGGTGCACCTTTAGTGGTCTGTCAAAGAAGCAAAATTCTTCAGTGCTCTTGTTAAGTGGGCTTCTAAGTAGTTTATCTGAACTTTCCGCTCTTGGCTTGTCACACAACATTTTGGTTTTAGTTTTGAAGTGTAGTTGAAAGCTTTCTTAATGCTTTTTTTTTTTTTTTTAACACAGCTACGTGTGGACAAGTGGTGGGGTAACAGAAAGGAGCTGGCAACAGTTCGCACAATTTGCAGCCATGTACAGAACATGATAAAGGGTGTCACACTGGTAAGTTCTTTTGAAACAGAGTAACTCCTGTCCCTTTTGTTACTCGCAACAGAAAACAGCCTCTCACTTCAGTGAGAGCTTTTCCAAGCATCCAAGATGGAGCTTTCTCTCTTTATTTTTACTTCTGTTTTCTTGCACTTGCTGTCAGACAAGTTCTGTGGATGGAAGAAAGCAGGATCTTTTCATTTTATCTTGGGGTCAGATTCCTCTAGTCAGCTTGGTGCATCTGTATTACCTTTTGGTCATGTACTGTTTCAATATCTGATGATGTCTCTTACCACAGGGCTTTCGTTACAAGATGAGGTCGGTGTACGCTCACTTCCCCATCAACGTGGTTATACAGGATAACGGCTCCCTTGTGGAAATCCGAAACTTCCTGGGAGAGAAGTACATCCGCAGAGTGCGCATGAGGCCAGGTGAGCAGAGCTGGACATGCATGTTCTTGTTTCTCACTGGGGTTCTTTGGGTACTGCTGCTGGTACCAGGAGATGGTGAGCAAGCATTGAAACAGTGCTTGCCTGTCTAAATTTATGTTATCTTCTGCTACCTTTGCCACTGTTCGAATTTATCTTAATATCTTAATAATTTATTTTCAGGAATGAGAGCTAGCTGATAGCTAATAACCGGTTCAGAGCTAGTTATGTGGGTTGCAGGGAGCTCAGTGTTTACTTTCATCTTCGTGAGACCTCGGCAGTGTTTATAGTTGGTGAACTGCAGGTGCTTAAGTTTAGATTTGTGTTTCTGTTTTAGACATTGTACATGAACTATTTTCACACCACATCGTATTTTTGGTCTTTCAAGTGATGATGTATTTGGAATTTCCCGATTGCCTGGGAGCACATATGCTAAACTTCAAAACTGTCATCTTACCTGTTGGTTTTGTGTCTTGCGTACTCACAGTTTTAGCAAGATGTCTAACAGAGTAGGTGTGTGATGGAGCTTGTTAAACTTCTGAAAGGAGGAGACAGAACGTGTCAGAAACATGGTTACTTTAAGACTGTAGGGAAGACTTTCCATAACCATTTTTCTTTTGTAGTTCTAGTTCTGGTGAAGGTATGGGCAAGGATGTGTCATGTGTTTGATGGTGTTTTGGGGTGACTTTAGATGAAAACATCAGACTTGTCCAGAGCCACTGGTAGATAAAGTGTGGAGTTACTTATAGTGGCTTTGACTTTGATTTAGTGTGAGGTATTGAGGTGGATTTGGTTATTGTAGTTGATCTTTTTTAAGTCAACATCTTCTTCAAAGGCAGTAAAATGCTGGTGTAAAAGCTAACATCTCTTAACCAAATAGATTAAATTGTAAAAACTTGTATTATTTTCCTCACGAATGAAAGTCTCCTGTTAGATGCTTGAATATCCTACTGTTTATTCCTTGTGAGAATTTGCAGTGTTGCTGGTATAAACATGATGCTTGACATGTCAGGGGCAGGGTTTTTTTAAATAACACTTGATTGGGGTGACTCCAGTTTTGTCGTCATGACTATGAGCATGTGGCACATGGCACCACCTAGCTGGTGAGGCTGTGCTGGCAGGATCTCTGGCTTGTATGCAGTGTTGGTGATTAATGCTGGGTTATGGTGACATATAAGTAGGGATATCAAGTGGCTGATTTCAATCCAGAGCATGAATTGCACTGATCTTTTGAGTTCTGAAACTCTGCGAGGGTTGACAACCCTGGAAGGGATTTGGGGGACTATTTTAACAAAATCACAGAAGCTAATTACTGCCTAGCATGCTGTTTTCTAGAGCTCTAAGTTGGGATAGGACATGAGTATTGTTTCTTTAGTACACTAGTGCCTTCACCAACAATGTGGATTGTGCATTTTCCTTTCTGTAGGTGTTTCCTGTGCAGTATCTCAAGCCCAGAAAGATGAGCTGATCCTTGAAGGGAATGACATTGAATTGGTCTCCAATTCAGGTTTGTGAAAGTAGATGGATTGAAAGACATAATGATGTGGCTGCTTTTGTCTGAAGATGTCAGCTTAGCAAGCTGTCTTTTTTTCTTAAACCCTGAGGTAAACGACAGCTCAGAATTTTACTCATTGTAATTGCTTCAAGTCCACAGAACCTTCTGGGGTTTTTTTTTGAGTCGATCTTGATGGCCTGTTTGTCACCAAACTCTTCAGCTTTTCAGTTGCACGGGTGTGTGGTAATAAACTGTCACTGTCCTGAGTTGCTGAGACAGGTTAAGTGAAATGCATCCTGTTGTCATTAGATGTGTCAGTATTTCAGGTTGGTAATTCGTTTCTCCAGATGACAGTTTCATATGTTAGTTGAAACATTGGAGAGTAAACAAAGGCTATGAGTTGGTGTGGACCTCTTGCTTTGTGCTTATGCTCTTGCTTTGTCTGCAGCTGCCCTGATCCAGCAAGCCACTACAGTCAAGAACAAGGATATCAGGAAATTCTTGGATGGTATCTATGTCTCTGAGAAAGGAACAGTACAGCAGGCAGATGAGTAAAACTCTTAATAGGTTGGTATCATTTTGACACAGACTGTGCATCTTCTGTGGTTACTTGATCTGGGGACTTGACAAGGTTTATCTACTTCACTAGGCTGTGTTTAAGTGGGTTCCTGAAAAGGATGCAGTTGTGCTTGTAAAGGGCATTATAAGCAGTGTCACCAACTTAAATTTTGCTAGATCTTCTATCAGCAACTTTCCATCTCTCATCATGGGATGTTCCTTACTGTCGGGTTGGTGAGGCACTGGAACAGGCTGCCCAGAGAAGCTGTGGCTGCCCCATCCCTGGCAGTGTTCAGGGCCAGATTGGATGGGGCTTGGAACAACGTGATCTAGTGGAAGGTGTCCTTTCCTGTGGCAGGGAGTGGGTTGGAACTTGATTTTTTAAGGTCTCTTCCAACCCAAACCATTCTGTGAGTCTGTGATCTGATTCTATGATCAACTTGCATTATGCTACTGTATGGAGAAATACGTGACTCCAAACAGCTGTATTCTGTGGTGCGAAGGCTCATTACGATGGTGGCAGAGAATTTCAGCCCAGCTGACCTAGCATGACAGACAGGTTTACAGCTGTTTACAGAGCAGACTCTCTTAGGCTCATGTTCCTTCTGGTTGAACATGGCCTTCACTAAAAACAGTGTTCAGCACGTAATTTATGCGTAAAGGTCTTCTGTGTAGTTTGTGTATAAATCCTTGTAAACAAAGATCAGTTCAGAAAGGATTATTTACATTGTGGATGTAGATTTGTTACTGAAGATGAGTACAAGGGGTTTGGGATAACTTAAGAACTTCAACTGCTAAAGGAGTTTGATACGTTTCAGCTACTTGTGGTTTCATACATGGTACAGGACACTTGTGCAGAATGAGACAGGCTGAATTGCAAATAAAATAAATGTTGTGTGCCTTCTGAACCTGAGCTTGAGACAGGATGCACGGGAAGGGAGTTGCATAAACTTTTTTAACACTTGCAAGCTACTGAAAAGATTATTTTTAATGCTGTTCTGAGTTCCTTGAGTGACAACAGCTTGTTACCTGCTTGCTAAACCGGAGCTGTTGTGTTTGAAGGCATCTTTAAGTAATCTGAATAAAATTCAGCTAATTCTTTGAGCTATTAGTGTTGCTAAAAGCTCTTTACTTTTTCATTTGCAGTTGTCTGGATCCTGAAACAAACCATCATGACACATTATATCAGCAAGTGCCAGCCTGAAGAATCTGATCTCAAACACCATGAGAGGTTTAATAAAATATAACGTATTTCATATCTTTGCCTCTCTCTTTTTCTTTTTTTTTTTTTTCCCTCCCAAGAACTACAAGTGTGGACTCACAGTGTAAAGCCATGAAATGGTAGTTTTAAATCATAGCTTTAAGAAATGGCAAAAGCTTTGTTCTCACAGAAGGGAACTAGGGTTCTTTGACATCATTTCAGAACCTCAGCCTGCAAAAACTGATTTCCCAGTACATTTTCTGGAGGAGAGTTCAGACTTGTGATGACAGAATCTGAAGTAGATAAAAACCAAAACTGGGATCAGTAGAACAAGGTTTATAAGGCCATTTAAACTTAAAACAGAATAGAAGTAGGATGAAAATATGATGCTTTAGCAATATTGCTCAGCTAAGGAAACCAAGGACTTGACCTCAGAGTGCAGAGAGAGCTTAGTGCCGAGTTCCACCAACAGTGCTTTGTGTCATCTAGGGATAGAGTTCTGTTTATTTCTTGGTTACTGATCATGTGTAGCAACATGTAATTGGGGTGTTGTGTGATTTTTGTGCTACAGTAAAATCCACATTGTCACTTGTTGCATTCCATTTTGGAAGAGTTCACACAAAATACTGGGATGGTGCAGAAACCTACTTGGTAACAAGTGGTTAAAGCTTACTATTGAGGAAGGTATCTAGGCATGCCTAAAATTCAGACAATTTCCCAAAGCACCTGCTTGTGTGATTCTGCAGAGTTTGATAAATGGAAATGCTAGAGGAGTCTTCCAAAATTCTCTGAGCTCCCGCAGCACACTTGGAATTGGAGTTTCCCTGCAGCATGCTTCAGTTTGGTTCTGCAGTTCTGAATGGTAACTAGTCAGTGTCTTTGGGTGATGTCCTTTAACAACTGTGCTGTTCTCTGACCGTAGAGCACTTCATAGTGTGAAATGGACCAGGGTGCCTCATCATTTTACTAGTACTTACTTTTTGAATTAATGAGCCTTCTGTAATGTTGACCAATACCTGAAATACAGTAGAGAAACAATCTCATGCATTTATGAACTGACAATCAAGACTGGGACAAGTATTGGGAGCTTGGGGTTCAATCAGTTGCACCTATCCTCAAAGTAGCACTTCCACAATGTCCCTAGTAGTCTGTTACTACGTGGCTGTAACACTATCGTTTACATCATTGCTTATTACCATAATGCATTGTCATTTACCTTGTGTTTGATGCTATTTTGTGTGCTCAGATGCAGTTGGCATTGTATTTACATGCCTCATCAGAGGTACTGGGGTACAGCATAAAGTGTGTCCCTGTGTTTTGGGGACCATAAGACTGAGGTAACTAGCTTCTAGTGGGAGCTGGTTGGGGGTTTCATTGAGTCTTGAAAGTGGTACTAGCCACTGGAAAAGAAGGTTGTGAGACAGGAAGGCAGTGGGAATTCAACTGCCCCTCTTTCTATTTCTAGCGCAGCTTCGCTACCTGTCTCCAGAGGTGTGTGGTACCTGCCTGGGCAGGGTGAATTTTGAATGGTAGTGCATTTCACAGGGGAAAAATGTGTTGGGCTCATTTTGAGATGACCAAAACCAGACCAAGGGGAAACCTCTGGGTTTGGTCCCTGAAAAGCCTACATGAGATGGCAGGTTCATTTATCCTTTAAGAACATTATGCCCAGGTTGGTAGCTTTTGCTTAATGCAGCCATAGCAATGAACTCTCATGGTTTTAGCCCGCTCATGGCTTGCACTGGCAGTTGAGCAGAGCTAAAGTGAGAATACGTATTTATTTCTATGAAAGAAGTGCAGTTTAGAATTCTATTAATCACTCCCATGAGTGGATTAATAGTTACTATTTATTTTTATGGTCTCTACTAGTAAAAGTTTTTACAGCTGCCTCATTTTGGAGACAAAAAGCAGTAACTGGGTTGTTTGGACTTGTCCCCTGTGGGTCCAGTTACATGTGCTTAAAATGTTAACATCTGATCTCTACTTCACCCAGTATGTAAGAGATAGGGGTACACTGGTCGATAATGAATTCACTTGGTTTTGTTCTTTTAGAGGCATTGTCAGAAACCAGCCCAGGCCATTTTGCTTTTCGTGCTGCAGTTAGCTGAAAGTTTGTGGGCTTTAATAACACTTTTATTTGTAAACTGTTAACAACTGCAGTTTCATGCTCGGCAACATATATCACATGAATACACATCACAAGGCCCTTTGTCCAGAGGTTTGTAGAAAAGTGCATATCAGTTCTCACAGCTTAAGATCTCTTTTCAAGTCAAACTGTTTGAAAGGTTATTCCAAGGCACAGGAGAGTCATAAAATGTTCTTTCCTTTTTTTAAATAGACAAATTTATCTTCTGTGTAGAGTAGGTGGATAAAGGAAATTTCTCTGGGAACAAATGTCATTGTAGGACTTCTTCCTGCGTACACAATTACTGTTGAACAAAATGCTTGGTGTGTATGACTGGAGTGACTCAAGAGGTACTTTTCCACAGTTGTCTGATCTGTATTGTCCTCTGTAGAATGCAGTGACAGATCTCACTGAAAGGGGGCTTGTGCCCTCTTAGAATGAAACACGGATTCACCAGATGGTTTTTGCCTTAAAACGTTTTCTTCTTTTTCTTTTGTGAAGAAAAATAATAGTTAAAAGCAAGATAAGGGTAGAGAAAAGGCAACAGGTAAAGAATATTAACGGCTTCTCCTGAGAGATGAACAAGCAGAAGCTACACTGCTTTTCTTGGCTGGAGGGATTGCAGGCTGAGGAGTCAGCAGGGGCTGAGTAGGCAGCAGGAAAGCCGTTGTTGCTTATCAGGTTATTGTAAAATTTTATTGAAGGCTTCCCCTTTGAATCTGAAGTGAAGAATCCAAATCTGGGCTTAGATTTTTCTTCAGTCATCTTAAATGCATAGTAGCCTTTAATGCTGACTTTATCAATGTAGTATGCTGAGAAAGGGAACAAAAAACCAAACCCAAATGTTAATAAAACACTGTACAACCTGCAAGCTTCCTGGTAGTAGGTTCAGATTGCAAATTATTAATCTATTGATTTAAAAAGTGTAATTGCATCAAAAAATACTTACATTTACTGCTTTTAATAATTCCCAGCTGTCTTAAGTAGAAAGAGCACATCACTGTTTGGGGAATTTTCTGGACCTACTCTGCGAAAGCTGGATTTGAACAGGGCAAGAGCTGGGAGCTTGCTTTCCTGGGAAAAGTCAGATGCTGCTCTTTACGGAACCCAGCAGAACCTGCAATGACTCAAGGAGAGCAGCTGCTCATCTGTGCCATGAGAGGAGCTTTCCGAAAGTTCCCACCCTGCTCCAAACTCAGCTGCTCAGCCCCACAGCACATGACTGCATGTTAGACTGCTGCACCCAAGTGCTGGGTGAAAATAATGGGATCAAATAGCAGTCCTTGGTGAGTAAACATCTCTCCAATTCATGGCAAAGCAGAGAGCATGGTCAGGGATGTGAC
Organism: Nestor notabilis; assembly: GCF_000696875.1. Lineage (NCBI taxonomy): Eukaryota > Metazoa > Chordata > Aves > Psittaciformes > Psittacidae > Nestor > Nestor notabilis. The sequence goes on from NW_009929503.1 coordinate 8,363, forward strand.
CCAGATTAAGCAAGAACATTGTACGTTGGGGGGATCATTTTGAGAGTACTATAAAGTGTCACGCTATCTGAAAATTTAAATGAGAGTACTATGATGAAGAGCCCTTTAAACAACCTTTAATAACTTACTTCCTTTAAGAACCTCCTGTTCTTTTGTTTGCCATGTGAAATTAGTGTGGAAAATAAATCAGCAAATGCTCCTTAGTCCTCTAGTAACTGAGAAAGAGCTAAGCACTGCAGAGGGAATGCTCTGTTTCTTCTTGGTGTCTAAAAGTAATCTGAAGCCAGGCTTGGCTATGAGTACAACCTGTCTCATTTTTTACATAGCTAGGTCCTAGAGAGGAGAAACCAGGATACACAGACTATGGCTGGGGACAGGTGCCACAGAAGAGCTTTTAGAGGCCCCATGTCCTGATCAGAGAACTTCCTAGTGCTTGCCAATAGAGAATAGTGAGTGCAGGGGTATGTTGTGTGTCTCATTTTGGCTGTGCAGTTCAGGTACCAAGGCCTTTCTGGTATCCTGAGGCTCATTGCTTTCCTCTTTATGTTTGGTTGGAGGAAGAGGGATGGGAGGGGTGAGGTCCCGGCAGCGTTTCTCATACAATAAGCTATTGCTGAAGATCATCGCCTTGAAAATTTTGTCCTCTACCTCCACAACTAATTTTTCTCTAAAGTGAAGAACTAGGTTTCTGTTGGTGCCCAGGAGAAAGCAAACAGTGCAACAGGAACTAGAGTTCGACTCTCCCCTCAACAGCAGCTCCTTAAAAATCTGGTGACCTGCTGTATTTCTTCTCTATATCCCTCCAGGTCTCCTTGGACTTGCTTGTGCTTCCCTGTCCAACGACTCTAGTTCAGTTAGCAAGTAAGGATGCTTCCACCTTTCTTTGTAGAGTAGAAATTAGGATTCTCCCTTCAGAATTTTTGGTCTGAAGTGCCACCTTCTACTGGGTAACTACTCTGCTCTATATGCATGCCCACATGGCTTCTCACATAGTTTAAACTGGAAGCAGCTGTGGCTGTATTTCACATGAGGGGTTTTATTTACACTGCTTCGTGTTGTATGTGCCCTGCATGTGACTGTGGACATGGGCCCCTCGAGGCTTAATGCCAATGGCCAGTTCCTGAACCTCAACCAGAGCTGCTTGCTCTGTCCAGAGCAAGTCTTAGGTGCTTGCTTAAGGAATAGCTGGCTCTGTGCCACAGAAATGGCTCTGGGGAACTTGAATTTGTCCTATACTCACCTTTTAAAACCTCTTGTACGTATTTTCCCAAGTAATAATTTCGAAGTTCATCGTTGTCTAAGGACTGGTCATCTATTCCGTTTGCTGTGATGTAAATATCGATGTCGCCGTAGGTGTTTTTAATCCACCCGAGAACTTTGCGCAGTCCCCAAGGCACAACTGCCAGACGAGAAGGGGAGCTCAGGCAGGTGATATCCTGCAGAAATTGAATGTCACGATCAAATTCATACTGGCTCCCATTCTGACGTTCATGAACCACAAATCTGGTAGTGAAATGATTCAGTGCATAGAAGTCAGCAGCACCTTTGACGAGCTGCTTTTCCTTGCTTGTGAAAGACGGCAACAAAGAGTGTGAGAGGCCATTTCTGTTTTTAAAGCTGATGTATTCCCTCATAGTAGCTGGATAGTCCCCAGTTTTAAATATGGGATTGGCAAACCAGCCTATTTCAAACTGAAGAAACCTGTTGGCAGCTTTTGAATGGGATTCAGAGTAGGGGTTGGCAGGCTCAGCCCAGTCTGAATGCAGGGACAGGGACACTTTGCCATACTGAAAGGATCGGTACTGCTCATCGTATATTCTCCAGGCCATGGCATGTGCTATCAATAAATTGTGTGCTGCCCGGTATGTATCATTGCTGCTTCTGTTGTAGACATCACTTAACCGGTTAGGCTCATTTATTGTAATCCAAAGTTTAACCAAATCACCAAGTTCCTGAAAACATAGAGCTGCATAGTCTTGAAAAGCATAGGCAGTAGACTGGTTCAACCATCCTCCTATCTGCAGCAAAGGACCCGGCAGACCCAGGTAGGCATGAGTTGGATAATACAAGGTGACCATGGATTGAACATTGAGTTTCAGTACTTCGCTAATCACGCATCTGTAGTACCTGAGAACTTGCCTGTTGATGACTGACAAATCTCCATTGGGTAAAATGAGCGACCAGTCAAGTGCAAATCTGTAATGAGTGACTTTCATCTTTTCCAGGAGGTCAAGTTGCTTTTTAATACTGACAAAATCTGTGCACTGTGCTGGTCGGGTTTTTAACTTCACCCCTTTAACTTTGTGCAGGAGCCCGTCTCCTGTGATGTTCCAGAGGTACAGGCTGGAATCAGAGAACTGCGGTGAGGAAGCCACAGATTCTGCCTGTGACAATAAAAATGGTATGTTACAACAGGGTTTAATTAAATGAATGCCTGCTTGTAGTCTGCCTTTCTGCCTGTGTTTGGCTATGGGATTAGTGCTGGATGTCAGAAGATCCTGCTTGGATGCTCAGAAGGAAAGAGAATAACCGACCTGCCTATATCAGCTTTGTGCTAGTGGTTGGCTTACCTGTTCTGTTCCTTCATCTGCTGAAAACGCTACAATTGCGCTCACTTTTCCATTCAGCTACACACTGGCATTTGCCCAGCCACCAGCCTACATGACATGTATTTTCACACAGGTATCTATCTATCTCCCTCATCGAGCTCACCCTGTGGTCATGCAAACAGGAGTTCTCAGGCAGCTGGTGGGAGAGCAGGGTGGTAAGAACAAGCACCAGGGGGTATACAAGGCAGGCATGGATTATTTTGGCACTACTGCTGAGACCAACCTTGAGGAACTGTGGCACAGTGTTCCCTGGTCCTTCTGCCTATGCAAATATCTGACATAACCAGCTTGTAGCATTTAGTTGTATCTTTACTGTCTCCTAGTAGTTAACAAGGTTCTGTGTAGCACATGATTATTTTCTTTATTCCAATGTGCTGGTGTTGGTTATCTTTATGGTATAAATCTTTTTAAAGAATGGCTTGGACCCACTTGTGTAAGTGGCACTCAGAGCCGGGCTCAACCCAGGAATTTGTTTCTGCCTTGTCCAGTAGCTTTAGACAAGCCCTTGAGCCTGCAGGTAGCTCTGCTGCCACCAGCATAACCACCATGTCCCTGCCCCGTGCCACCCTCTCCGCCATGCTGTTGTAGGCATTCGTATGGCCACACTGCAACTGGATTGGGAAACTCCCCTGGTTGAAAAATAACCCAGGAACAATCGCTTGGGGTCAGCTTCTTAGTCTGAAATTTCCTGATCTGATCTGCCACATGGAGACCCAAGCAGAGGGAAGGTGAGAGAGGGCCAGCCTTGGGAGGGCTCCTGCAGCAGGGTCTGCTGCTGCAGAAGCACCCAGCACTCTGTGCCCAGCTGCGAAGTACATAAAACTGAACCTATGCAATTATGGCTAGGCTTAACTTGTGTGTGCAGTGTGCATTGAGATTCCTGAACACAAGGTGCCGTGCACAGTCGTTTGTGCACAAAGTGAAGTTGCTGATCCCTCTGCCTCCAGTGGTCTTCCCAATGCCTTGCACTTACCTTGAGAACAGACTCAGTGATACCCCAGGAGAAGTCACATGAGAACTGAGCTTGCAAGCTTGGCGTGGACTCCCTTGGGAAGAAGCCATTTTCTTGTATGATTTGTTTGTAATGAAGTGCAGATGACTTGGGAATCCTTTCCTTTTTTTCGCTTTTGAAATCTACATAAAACAATCCGCGCCTGATGTTGTAAGCATGTTGCCATTCAAAGCCATCAAGGAGTGACCAGGCTGTGTAACCAAACACATCTATATTGTCGTATTTGATAGCTGTGTAAGAGAAAGTTAACATTCATGAGTCTTGTATTTAGTAACACATATAAGGGATATTTATGAAAAAGGTCTATTCACTTTGAAAATCTTGAGGGTTTTCTCAGTGCTCATAGGATTATCGGTCCATTGTAATTCATTACAAAACCATGACAGACATTATCTCTCTTACTCTTTATTAATTAAAAAAGTATGTGCATCTCTAGTTCCTTAAGAAATTAGATTACTGTAGGCTGCTGTATTTCTGCTCTGAGTAAACATGAAACATTACATCACATCCAGATTTTAAGCCAAGTTTGATGATTTGCAAGTAATATATACCAATGAAATAAGAGAATCATGACTAAAAATGAAGGGTGCAACAACTGATGTAGTTTGTGACTTTGAAGCTGAAACTCTCTGCCTTTATTTGAAAGATGTCTGCAAGCTCTAACATCTAGGAATGTCTATTCAGCTTCTAAATTGAAAAATTAAATGTGTCAGTAGGGACATGTAATGACTTTAGAAGAAGCTGGGCTGATCAACCCAGAGACTGAAGTGCTTGATTTATTCACAGAATGAGTGCAGCACATGCGGTTTTTTTCAGGCAATCTGAATGTCCTTCCACCTTCAAAGGAGTATAAATATAATCTTTCACATATAATATATGAGAAACATGACAAATGACTGTTTTCTTGAATATGGAACCCAGTTCTCCAGGAAGGGCAACAGAAGCAGCTTCTTGCTGGACACCAACTAACAACAACATTTGTTACCCACTTACAGTGTGTGCCAGCTGGCAGCCTGGAAGAAAAAGTCCAAACTCCATGGTCAGTTACGTTAGCTGCCTGTCTCCAGCTTTAATCTAGGAAATAACACAGTGTAACTCCTCAGGTTAACCTTATAAGGGCTGGAATACCAAGGGCAAAGCAATGACCAAGTGGGGTTACTGATGATTTTGACAGACAGCAGTATTTCACCTGTACTCCACTGAGAGTAAGCCAAGGAATAAAGATGAAGTACTCTGGTTTACAGCTCTATTCTCACCCAACATTGTTTTGCCTTATTTTCTCAGGACACTCCACAAGCGGCTGAAGGTAGCAGAGGTCAGGATTTAATTAAGCTCCTGTGTCACCAGAGGTGACATCCACAGAAGAAGATCTCAAGGCATTTCTGTGTCTGCTATAGGGGGAGTCCTTCTGCCTTGGAGTCCTTCTACAGCAGTAATAGTTGCAGTATTGACAGGCATGTACATGCCACTAAGAAGCTGTAGTTTCAATTGCATTCCTGTATCATAACTGAGGTCAGTTCATTGCAGTGGTGATGTTACACATCCCACATTTTAATGACTCCCAGTGCCATGAGTTACAGACATACAGTGCAAAGTTTACAGCACTCTCCTTGAACACACATGGACACGGAATATAGCTCCTTATAGCCTGCTGCATGCTATCTTAACAGCGACCATCCCACTGCAATCTAGCCTATATAAATGATTTTTTGAGGTTAACATGATCTAATTGATTTGCTGCAGACAGTAAATTTATACCTGACTTCTCTGTAAGAAAAAATGAGTAAACACATTCCAAATATTATTAATGATCAGAAAAATTAAAGTTTGCTTCACAAAAAATGCCAAAGGTAAGAGAGAATCCCGTATTCTGAAGCAGAGTTTGAAGGGGGGGCCCAAGATTGCTGGTTGATAATCAAGGGTGACCTGCTACATGCTCAGGAGTGTTGCGTCCT